>NW_027411869.1:0-116226 GCF_047663935.1 Musca autumnalis
TTTATTTTTCTTATTTCGTCCACACCATTAACTTGGTCTTGTCATCGTTTGTTGTAAGACCCACTTTAGCAGATTCTTTGACCTTCTTAAAGGCATCAGTTACTTTTTTAATGATCGACCCATGACGTCACCAAAGTCGTAAGCATAAGCAAGTAACATGTGGTTGTGTCATTTCTTTTAACGTTTGCATCTCGTATAACCATTTGCAGCAGGATGTGGAAGGGATCACACGAAACTCTGTCTTCTAGTCTGAAACCTCTCTTGGTACTGATCTGTTCGGATAGGTTATTTCCTATTTCAGGTGTAGATCTGCTTTTCTTTGGTCTTCTCCAGGAATTGCCGCAAGTTAAATATCTGGTCTGCTATATGGAACAGAAGTTTGGACGCTCAAATCCTCTGATGAAATGAAATTGGAAGCCTTCGAAATATGGAATTACAGGGAGTACAGAAAATGGCATGGACTGCGAAAATGTCTAATGACGAAGTACTAAAAAGGATGAATGTAGGCCGGCAATTAACAACAACAACAACAACAAAAAGGCACAAAATAGCGTATCTCACTTACGAGTACATATATCCGGATAACGGATGAGTAAATAAAAAAGAAGAAGAAGATATCTGGTCAATGGTAGATCTGCTAGGTGTAAAGCCGCACTGATATGATCCAATTATTTCATTGACCATAGGCTTTAGTCATTCACACAATATTCCAGACATATGCCCCCGTAATTGGAGCACACAGTCTTATCTCCTTTCTTAGAGTACACGTTCTTACTTCCAGATGGTGCTAACTAGCTGATGCATACAACCTATCAGCGTATCGCTTCCGGTTTTTAACAGCTCGACATCAGCTCCTGCTGCCTTATCATTCTTCAGCCGGGTTATTATGCTAACGAGGGTATATGCACTTTTATACGGGCAAAATGCGCCTCATCGAAATAATGGTTTTAGACCCCAAGTATGTTTGGACGAAATCCATTTCAGAAATTTGGAGCTGATTTAGCCATGTCAGTCCGTCTGTCTGTTTGGTTTGAGTGCACGATAACTCTCGAATCAATCGATTTGGCTTTCGTAACATTTTGTCCAAACTTAGTTTAAGTTCGAAAATGGGTTATATCGATCCACTCCTCCCCCCAATTTCTACCAGACTTAGATGAGGTTCGAATATTGACTCAATCGGTTCTCCTTCCGGTACCTCCCACACTAAATTTCGGAAAAGTTCAGTTTAGAACCTGCACTCGAATCACTTTGATTTTTGTTGAAGCAACTTGCATTTGCTTTCTCAATTACGACGGTAAAAGTTTTTTCAGGGGCAAGTCCATACTTCTTGAGAAAACAGCTCGAAAGATGAAAAACCCCCTATGGCACCATATGTAATGGCTGCAGAGCACAAACTGATCAACCGATTCGGTCAAAAATTTGGCCTTCGTCATATTTTGTCCAAACATAGTTTCAGTTCGAAGATGGACAGTACAGGTCCACAACTTCCTTCAACATTTGTGTCTATGTGCAGTTTAGGGTCTATTTGAAGATCCTTACGGAATGTATACCGATGCTGTTCGTTGTGGTCCTGTTTACGGCGATATTATGTACTGGTCCACGATGACCCACTGAAAGGACTAGTGGGTGGGATGTTTATCGAAAAGAGATGACTCCCAAAATAAGATCCACATCCTCCGCAACACCTTTCAACTTTAATTCTAATCCACATTTTTGTCGGCTCATACGTTTTTTTTTTTTTTTTTTTTTGGAAAAGATTCTGAGGGTATATCTCTGTCGGCAAAGCCGACTGATACTTTTTTACTTGTTTCTGTCTTTACCTCGTCTTGGCCAGGCATAAAAAAACATTGTTCCACAACATCCCATACGGGACAAGGGAGACTTCTCTCATATCAATGAGTGCACCCCGATTCATATTTAGCTCAATGATATGGGACCTACTGTTTATCGCCGAGTCCGAACGGCGTGTCTTAAGACACCACTTGTGGAGAAGTTTTTCAAGGCTGAAATACTCAGAAAATGTCGCCAACATTACTGAGGGGTATTTTGCCACCGTTGAAAAATGTTTGATGTTGCCTGGCCGGGGAATCGAACCCCCAACCTTCTGCGTGCAAGGCGGGCGTGCATACCATTGCACCACGGTGGCACCCAGGTCTTGGCCAGGCGGTATACATTAAATAGCATCTTCTGGGTTTGGATCTGTGGTATCTTTTTCGCTACTATTGGATACAAACAGCTGGAAAAATGCTCCTTCCATATTCCGAGCACAATATCTGTATCAGTTACCAAATTACCTTGCTTGTCTCTACAGTACACATTTATTCACACTCCCGTTTTTTCATTTCTCTCTATTTCCTGTGGAAAATAAATTCCACATACGTCCTTTTCTCGAGATACCTATATCTTGCGCTACGCGTTGCTACTGATTTTAACATAGACCTACATGCCACATTTTCCCCTTAAGTAGCAGCACGATACCCCTTGGTGCAAGTCTCTGGTATCCAAGTATGGATTTTGCGGCTGTTAGCATAGAGTGGCCTTTATTTGTACTGTGCTGCCGATATGTTATCGGAAGTGCTTTGATTAAACAACTGGGTGGAATATGTTGTGATTGCAGGTTACCGATGTTCACCGATTAAACGTAGCAAATTACGTACGAATAAAAGGTACGTTATTTGCTACGTTTAATCCTCGTGTTTGCTCCTCGGACGATCGTACATATGTCTCCCATCTATCACAACGTGATCAATTTGATTTCTCGCTTTTTCATCAGGAGACAACCAGGTGACCTATGAATGTCGTGGTGTTTAAATCTGGTACTGCTAACTACCATGTATTTTTGCCTCATTTCATTGTCAAATGTTTCACCATGGAGACTGAATTAACCGACTGTTAGGCCAAAGATCTTCCACTTTCCATTTCGGTACTAAAATGTCATGGGTAGGACCAATGGTCATATATTTCTTCTAAGCGCTCGTAAAGTATATCATTGGTTTGTTCGTCCCTGTTGTCAGTGGGAGCGCAAATAAAACTGATGTTGAACAAATTAGCATTTGTGGTGAAGCTAAAGACCAGATTTTTAACCTCCGACCAACTAAAACTCCACAACCAAGCTCATGTTTATGCTATGGCAGCCATAATACAGTGTGTCGCCTTTTAGGTGTTGTTGTGACACCTTTCCCGATCCATCACATTTCATGTCTGGCAGTAATATCGGCTTTGTATTTTTCAAGTACATCTGCCAATGCATAGACTGCACCTGCTCCATAAAGAGTGCGAATATTCTAGGTGCTGATTCGGAGATCATGGCGATTACATCAAATTAGGAGAGGTCTGTTATTCCTTTTCTTTGTTTTTTTTTTTAGTTTTTAACGTTCTTATGTGTGAACACGCGGCACATGTTAGCTCACTACCTTTAACGGGTGTTAAAGGCAGCTCCCCAGATGATGTGTTCACTTGAGATGAAAGAGGGACCAAGATAAGGCCTGGGCTTTGCCATGTTAGATCCGGTAAGAGCTAGTATCTTGCAACATTTGAGGAAGCAAAATTTGGTGGCGTATAGAACGCTTAAGCATGACACCGACGATAACTTGAACGGAGCAATCAACCAAAGTTCGAAAAATTGACAATATTGGCCCACTCCTTACGGTACCTTTCTTGCAATAGTTCAACATTTTTGTTTAAGAACAGTTTAAGTTTTTTTCGAGGATCCTTGAGAAATTTTTACCAAAGCTATTCCTTGTGGTCCTGTTTTAAAAGATATTAGGTTTTTCTTGGACAAGTCCATGTTTCCTGACATATGGTCCAAAAGCTCTAAATTATACGATGAAACACTGTAATGACTGGTGGGCGTGATATCTATCAAATGGAATGAAGCCCAAAATAAGATCAACTTCCAAAATGGAGGAATGGTCCTACATCCTTCAGGCACCTGCCCTGAAACACTTTTGCGCTTTAATTCAAATCCTGAAGCAGTTCTTCGTCTAAGGTTATACCCAATGTCCATTAAAACGAAGATTGTTGCTGTTTAAATGATGTTTTATTTAACTTTGTACTTTGGTTGGTATCTTCCACTTGGTTTCTCAACTAGTACAATGTCCGAAACTTATTAAAAGCTGGTTGACTAGTTGGTTTCTCAAAGGTTGATCTCAAAGTGATTTTATTAACTTTTATTCTATTTAGGTACTCGGTTTGAGAAGCGCAAAAGTCGTCTAGACTTACATAGATGTGTATTTTAGTAGTAAATACAAGGTTGTAATGGAAAAGTATGATAACATAAATATGTTCAGGTTTGCATAGAAACCGTTAAAATTTTAAAACATAATAAAGATAAACAGGGTTGTATGGAATATGTACAAGCTTACATACTAAACATTGAATTCAAATGGGAAGATAAACTAAATAAGATAATTCATTAAATATAAATAATGGTTTGCTTCAATCCTTATTTTTGTCGGCAAGTTCGTACATCCAAAAACGGCATCAACTCTCTGAATAAATAATTTTATGCGAAAAGGTTGTATAGCCTGCATTCTGTCCATAGATTAAAGTTCCAAGTCGACTTCTTCATGACTAATTATTTAACTACTTCTACAAGACATGTCCTTGTTAAAATAATGGGTTAGTAGGGGGTTTTGCAATGAGTATTTTTGCTGGGCATCCGCAGGTCCAATACTCGTAGATAACGAAAACCCCACCTCTAGGTGAGAATAGTTGTTGACAGCCAAAACACGGACCTGCCTGGTAACATAAAAAAAAATTGTAGTAAGATAGCCCAGCAAAAATTTGGTAGGCATAGGCAATGAGAGCTCATTACTTTCCGCATTCTCAGGCAGTCATATATAATGACTTACACATAACTACTTACTTTAGTCATTACTAAGTAATGAGTACAGAGCTTGTATGTCCGACTATAAATCCGAGGGTTGTGTGTTCAAAGCATTTGCCATAGTTGACCACATGTATCATAAATGTTCGAAAATTGGTCTGTAAGAATGTTTCTTCGACGACAATAAATTAGAAAATTGTAATTCAAATTTAACTCAAAGGGGCATGATGTCGCCGACTTTTATATTTAAAAAAGGATCAACATATATTTCTGAGTGCAGTTTAGTTTCTGTTCGATGATCGTTTGAAAATGTATACCGATGATGTTCGTTGTGGTCCTGTTTACAACGATATTATGTTTTCCGTGGACAAATCCATCCTGGCATGCTGGACCACTAGTTATACTACTAGTGGGATATCTATCCAAAATATATGACTCACAAAGATAAGATCCACATACATAATGGATCATTCCTTCATGTACCTCCTCCGCAACACTTTTGAACTTCAATCGTAATCCACATTTTTGTCAGCTACTTCAAACGTTTAAAAAGGGTCACAAAATTCGGAAAAGACCCTAAACACATACGATTCGAAGATGAAAGTTTCAATTCACATAGGCTGAGGGTATATCTACGTCGGCAAAGTCGACTGATACTTTTTTACTTGTTCTTAAACATTTTATTTCAATTATATTGTACTGTGAAATGAAGAATGTATATTAAATTAAAGTTATTTTTTAATTTTCTTGCACATTTGAAATACAAATTGTATTTAGAAAAAAAATTAATTAAATTTTAAAAACGGACATAACTCCGTTGGGAGTTTTTATTTATTTACAACATCAACATTAATAATAGCATCTACAACAATAACATTTGTTCACATTTTACTGAAGGATTCATAGGTGTACCCTTGGCACATTCAAATGCTTGGGAAAATTCATCCAAATTTGTTAGAGGTACAAAGGCACGGAATGCATCCGGTACATGTTCATCAACAGCAGCGTTCAGTGAATTGTTCGATTCAAATGTATCTGAGCACCACATTTGGGCATAATAGATGAAAAATAATTGTGTAGCATCGTAGGTAAGGTTTGGTAACTTTTCGAAAATTAATATTCTTGGACTAATCCGTTCAGCCTTTTCATACCAGCTGCGATAAGTTTTATAGGCCATTAAAATGCCAGCGTTATCTGCAGCATTTTCATTTTGTGTTTCATCCTGAGGCAAATGACGACCACCATAGGTATAATTGCGATATTGATTATAAAGGCATTCTTGGCGTTTCACAAACTCTTCCTCAATATCCGATTCTCCTATTAATCGACCCATAGAATCAAAATAGCGACCCACACCGGTGTATGCATGCATTATTTCATGGGCTAGGAGGAAGCCAAGATGGGCATCATTTAAATTGTGTGAATTGTAAACTGAGTAAAAGAATGTATTGTCTAAAGCTGAGACGGGAACAACGACTTTATTGGCCATACGCACATAGCCTGGTGAAAACATGTCAAGGCCCAATTCCACAAGTTGCGGTGTTGTTTCATGTAGAGAGTTTCGCATTTGCTTGGCCTTAAACATTAACAATGACTTTAGGTTTACGGCAAAATCATTGATGGAAGTGGTTAAGGTTTTATATTCCTCGATTAAATTGCTGCCCTGATAAGAAGGTATTACCATTTCCATGGTTTGTAATTTTTCCAAGGCAAATTGTCGAAATTTATTATCGTACCAGTACATTTTCGGTGATTCCAAAGCCGTTTTTATTGTGGCCTTTATTGAATTCCACATGCTATACACTGTACTTTCATATCTACCCAGATCATATTTTCGATAGTAAAGATGGCTAATAATCTTTGGTAAATGATCTTGAATGATCATATAACAGGCATCCTCCAATTCGCTTGGCCTGGAAGGTATTTGGAATTGAAAAGGATTTAGTAAATTGTAGAAAATATAATTTGCCACCACTCGTTTCGGGGTAGTTTTGATAATGTCAATAAGATTTTTAAGATAAACCGTGATGTCCACTTTTAAGCTCTGCGGAATAGAACCAAATGCAATTGTCATAAATTGGTGCACATCAAAGTCGGGTGCAAATTTCATTTGTAGTTCATCAATGGTAAGAGGATCACTACCGGCATTCGAATCTTTTGCCTTGGCATTCCATAGTTTCATTTCAAAATCAACAATTTCTTGGGCCACTTGTAGCCCCATTGCGTCATTCACATTTAAATGGGTTTTCAAAGTTTTCAATACTTCTTCACGATAAACTTCACGATGTTCGTTGAAATCATTTTGTATGGTGAAATCCTGGGCTTTTATAGTTATTTCATTTTTGGATGGATCGGAGCTTTTGGGCATAATTGCATAACCCACAATAATATTTAAACCATATTTTTTCGATATCTCAGCTATGGTTTTTTGCCAATCGAACTCCTGTTCCTGCCATGCATCACCCTCCAACAATGGCATTCCACCAAATTCTTTGGCAATTTGTTTGAGTTTTGAATTATATTCACGTTGTGGTAGGTTTTGTAAGCTCATACATGAACCATAGACATTTTTCAGTTTCATTTCAGCCTCATTAAAATCTTGAAAATCTTCAATTGTTAATAATTTCCCCAGTTTGTGTCGAAATGCTTTACTCGCCTCAGTAAAGGCATCCCTTTGAGTTTCGTCAGCATTTGCTGGATAATATTTTCTCCAATTGCCACAGGCGAATTCATAGAAATTTTCACATGGATCTGCCGTTACATTCATGTATTTGCGTATTTCTTCAGATTTATGATGGCGAAAATGTGGTAACGAATTATAGGATGCTGATGTTGGTGGTGGTATGGCCCGAGAGAGATGAAGTATTAAAATTATTATTGAAATTATTTTCCACATTTTTTCGTTAATATCGCTGCTGTTAAAGAATTTCTTTATACGTAGCACACTCTTTGAGATTTGTTAGGAAACTAATTTTAAAGCAAGGTAATTGCATATTTTTATACTGATCTAAAATGCATTCATATCGCCAATGGGTGCTAAAGGTTATCACTCTGCTTTGCATATTTGTTGAATAGGTGAGAGATTAGGTTAATTTGTCTGTAAAAAATTATATTTGATTTTTCGAAATTTAAAAAAAAAATTAAGCGGTCAAGGTGCTTAGCTTTTTAAATCGTTTCTAATACGATCAAAAAATAATAATATTAAAAAAATAAATAAAAAACGAAATAATTTTGAATTCGTACTTTCCTATCTTCTATTGTGATTGATTCCATTTTAAACAAGTTTTGTTAGTCCATATTTATATAAGGCAATTTTCCTTGCGGCAATTGTCAATTTGATGGAGAGAGAGGTGAGGCATATGGCAACCCTTTGCCTCTCAAGACCAGCTACCACCTACAAACTGACAATTGCCGCAGGGAAAATTGCCTAATGTAAATATGGACTTACTACTTTTTAAGGCAATTGTTATTTTATATGGGTGACGTAGGGGATGGAATATACCAAAGAACGGTCCTGACCGGCTTTAACATGGCAAATCCCAGGATTTATCTTGGTCCCTCTTTCATCTCAAGTGGACGCTGACCTCCCCGTGATGTCACCTGGGGAGCTGCCTCTAACACACGTTAAAGGTAGTGAGCTAACATGTACCGAGCGTTCACCCATAAGAACGTAAAAACTAGGGTTTGGGCGTCGGGTTAGTAACCCTCCCGTAGAAAAAGCAGCCAACTATGAAAAAACGAAAGAAAAGAAAAACAAGCCCCTCTAAAGTTGACGAACCCCGCAAACTTTTAAGGACCATGATCTGAGAATCTGCACCTGGAATGTTCGCACTCTTTATAGAGAAAGTGCAGTTTACGCATTCGCAGATGCACTTGAAAAGTACGAGGCCGACATTACTGCCATACAGGAAATACGATGGGTTGGGAAAGGCGTCACAACAACACCTAAAGGTGACGCACTGTATTCTAGCTGCCATGACACAAAGCATGAGTTTGGTTGCAGATTTGTAGTTAAAGTATCTGGTCTCCAACTTCATCCCAGTGAATGGAAGACTCGCTGTAATTCGATTAAAAGCTAAATTCTTCAACGTCAGCTTTATTTGCGCTCTTGCTCCCACTGAAGACAAGGACGAACACACCAAAGATATATTTTACGAGCGCTTAGAAGAAACTTATGACCGTTGCCCTGCCCATGACATTAAAATTATTCTAGGCGATTTTAATGCCAAAATTGGAAAGGAGAATATCTTTGGGCCAACAGTCGGAAAATTCAGTCTCCACAGTGACATCTGACAATGGTATGAGGCTGATAGACTTTGCAGCTGCAAAAAAACATGGTAGTTAGAAGTACCAGATTTAAGCATCTCGATATTCATAAGGGCACCTGGCTGTGTCCAGATCAACGAACAAGTAATCAAGTTGATCATGTTGTGATAGATGGAAGACATTCATCGAGCGTGTTGGATGTACGATCGTTCCTAGGAGAAAACATAGATTCGGACCACTACCTTGTAGCAGCAAAGGTACGTACCCGTATAAACGTTGCAAATAAAGCACGTACAGATACAACGCGAACGTTGGACATCGGATGCAAACTCAACAGATGCCAACTGCTTAATGAAAGCACTCCTCGTCCCGGTAAAATATTGCCCACTACATGCAAACAGCCGCAAAATCCATACTTGGATACCAGAGACCTCCACTAAGGAATCCATGCTATGACCAGGGGTGTCATGCTGCTACTGAAGAGAAAAATGCAATCAATAACAACGCGTAGCGCACGAGAGAGGTATCGGGAGAAAAGGAGAGAGTAGAAACGCCTTTAACGCAGAAAAAAAGAGAGAAATGGAAAGACGGCAGTGTGAAAAAATCGAGATGCACAGGAGCCAGAATGAAGTCCGAAAGTTCTATCAAAGAGTGAAACATCAAACTGATGGCTTTGGTACAGGCACATCCTCCTGTAGAGACCAGAAAGGTAATTTGGTAACTGATACAGATAGTGTGCTCAGGATATGGAAAGAACATTTCTCCAAACTGTTGGTATCCGATAGTAGCGAAGACGGCGAAGATACCACAGATCCAATCCCAGAAGATGGTATTGAATGTATACCGCCCAGCCAAGATGAGGTAAAGACAGCAATAAGTCGGCTGAAAAACAATAAGGCAGCAGGAGCTGATGGCCTACCAGCCGAGCTGTTTAAAGCCGGAGGCGACAGGCTGATAAGGTGTATGCATCAGCTAGTTAGCTCCATCTGGCAGGAAGAACGAGTGCCCGACGATTGGAACCTGAGCATGCTGTGCCCTGTCCACAAGAAAGGAGATAAGACTGTATGCTCTAATTATAGGGGCAAGATAGTGTCAGGGATAATGTGCGAACGACTAAAGCCTATGGTCAATGACCAATGCGGCTTTAGACCTGGCAAATCCACCATTGACCAGATATTTACCCTGCTGCAAATCCTCGAGAAGACCCAAAAGATGCAGATCGACACTTACCACCTCTTTGTTGATTACAAAGCAGCCTTCGACAGCCCCCTACGTTCAAAGGTATTCCAAGCCATATCTGAATTTGGTATCCCTGCAAAGCTCATCCGACTTTGTAGAATCACATTAACTGATACTCGATCGTCAGTTAAAATAGGAAATAACCTCTCCGAAGAGTTTGGTACCAAAAGAGGTTTCAGACAAGGTGATGGCCTCTCGTGTGATATTTTCAACATTCTGCTGGAAAAGGTTATACGAGATGGGAAGCTGAAAAGAAGTGACACAATATATACGAACAGCCATATTTTACTTGCTTATGCCGATGACATTGACATAGATCGATCGGTAAAGGAAGTAACTGATATCTTTGAAAGAGTCGAAAAGGACTTAATAGTGTGCGAGAAGACAAAGTTAATGGTGTCGTCGCGCAATGCATCCATAGAGATCGGGCCAACTGTTGACGTTGGTTCCTATAATTTGAGGTGGTAAGGGACTTCGTCTACCTCGGCACCGCCGTAAACACAACCAACAACATTAGTTGAATAGTGTTGGCCAACAGATGCTACTTTGGACTGAGTAAGCAGTTTAGGTATAAAATCACATCTCGTCAAAAAAAAACATCGCTTTACAAAACACTGATACTACCCGTGCTGATGTATGGTTCAGAAGCCTGGGTACTTGCGCAAGCAGAGAAGGCAATGCTTGGTGTGTTTGAGAGAAAAATTCTTAGAAACGACGTCACATGAACCACGAGCTGTAGCTGCTATACAACGACATCAATATTGTTAAACGTTTAGAGATGCAACGATTGCGTTGGCTAGGCCATATCAAAATAATGAGCGATGATGAACCCGCTAAAGAGGCGTATAAATTCGGGCCGCATGGCGGTGCACGCAGAATTGGCAGGCCAAAGAATAGATGGCGCAAACAATTGGTGAAGAGATGACAAGGCGCGGTATTCCAGAAAGCGAAGCACTAAACAGAGAGAGTTGGAGATCTTTTCTTAGTTCGGCTTATGGAACAAATGTTCTGTAATGTGCCAGCTAAGTAAGTAAGTTATTTTATATTGCCAACATAAACAACTGTGCCCTGTCAATATCCTAAAAATTACATAAACACTAGGGCGGCCCAAAAAATGGCAATATTGTTTTTTTTAAACGCCTTTCATCGAAAAAAACTCTACCAGTTCATTGTTGTGCCTAAAAAACGAGTCGTATAAAAATATGTGAAAATCGGGCCAGTTTTTGCTCCAATATGCATATATGGCCAATTACAGGTAGGTAATTATTTAGCTAATATTAAAATCTGGCCCGATTTACAAAAATGTTTGTAGGATTCGCTTTTTAGACACAACAATGAACTGGAAAAGTATTTTCATCGATTGGAAAATAATTGTGTCATGTAGAGCGATTTCCTGAAAATTCGCCTTTGGCCCCTATACAAGTATTATGGAAATTTTTGTAGATATCGGTTTGTAGCCACAATAATGAACTGATAAAAGTTTTTTTTTCCTAAAGTTGACCTTTGCTCTCATAGAAATTACTATGGAAACAAAGACCCCTCTGTGGGCACGGGTTAATGTTAACCGATCGCCATAAAATTTCCTATATAAGGTTTTTGGATCAAATGGAAAAAAGTAGGGGAAAGGCGTTTAAAAAAATGTTTGTTATTTTTTTGGCCGCCCTAATAAACACATATCACAACCCACGCTAGACAAAGTAGATGATAAGACAAAGTAAAGTGAAATTCTTATTGACATTTTAATTGTATTACTTTTGTTTTGAAACAAATTTAAAACAAGGTAATTGAATATTGCTTACCGTTCAGAAATACATTCATATCGCCAATCGGTGCTAAAGGTTATCGATCCATTCTACATATTTGGCAAATATGTAGTGAGAGACTTCTGCTTGTAAAAAATTATTTTTTCAATGTTTTAGACAATAAATATTGATTTCACTAGATTTTTTTGTTCCTTAAATTGGGGGGTGCTTTAGTTTTTTCCACTTCTATTTTCGACTTAAAATGTGTTTTGAATTTTAACTTTTTTTAATATATTCAGATTTCTTTAAGTTTGTGTTTTTTCAATAATAAAGATATACATAAATAAATAAAAAGTAAAATACAAAAAAAAATTACCCAGCAAAATGTTTATAGCCAAAGAAGTAGTTGAATCATGAGCGCAAGTGATTTCGGACTACATCTTTTTACGTGAAAGAAGTCATGATTTTTACAAGGGCATGGTGCAGTGAGGATACTGTCTAATTTGCTTCTTAAGCACACTGTATAAGTTAGATACGTTGGCCTTCAACTTCTCGAGCCCAGTCGATCACGGATGCTGATTGACAGCTCGGCTATCACCTCTACAAGTTCCCTCTGCGGAGACCGGAGAGTGTAGATACCAACGCGCGACGGTTGTTGTTGGTTTGCTCATTTTGATTCATAGGAGAGACTGTTCTCTCACTGGAATAATTGTAGTTGTATTAGTATTAAACGAAGATCCTCTGCGATCAACACGATCCTCTGCGATCACTAAGATCCTCTGCGATCCACGTGAACCTCTGCGTTCACTTTTGTTTTATCTCTCGAAGCGAAAGCATCAAGGCCTCTGCGCCAACCCCCGATTACAAAAGGTAATCTTTGTTGTAGTAAGAAAAGAATTGAATATCACAATAAACAGCAATCATACTTATATTACGAATTAATACTGGTTGTTTTTATTTCACTTGTTCCTTTCTCCCTCCACTGCTCATCATATACGGTAACTGAGAAACATACCTATGGATCACCCCTCCCTCACCTCAACATTTTATCCTATCGAACTGGAGAATTTGTTGTTGCCAACTAAACACACACATTTTGCATTAGTTCTTTGTAGTGCATAAATATACATTCCATGGAAAGTATTTTGAATTGATTTTTCGATTCATTTAAAAATTGGTTCGCAAGCGAGGATATGGGAGAAGTTAACATCTATTAAGCGAGGATTTTTTCAGGGCCATTTGGAAAAAATATTTTAAAGAGTTGTGGTAACACTTAATTAATATTTATGGTCTGTTTCTCTAGGACGATTCGAATTAAAATTCGTTCAAATTACTACAAAACTCATGTTTTTGTAGAACATTATTGTTTGAAAAAAAAAAAAAATAGTAGTTTGATAATAGTTCGATCGTCTTAATGAAATTGAAATATAATTAATACAAAACAATGGAATATCTCAAATAAATCATTATAAAAAGCGACTGAGTCAAAATCAAATACTTTTATTCTAGAAAGTTAGCTTTTATTACTCAAAATACCCAAAAACATCTTAAAATGCTTCTTGTATAGAGTCATCTAAAATTGATTGCATTCTAGCTGCACCATGTCCTTGTAAAAATTATGACTTCTTTCGCGTTCTGTTCCAGAACCTGCAAGAAGGTACTATTTTTTACTACGATAACATTTTTTCCTTTATGTTATCGAAAAAATAGTAAAAATTAGTAGATTCTTGCAGTACTGGAACAGACCAATAGTCACTTGCACTCATGATTATCTTTTTGGATACAAACACTTTGCTGAGTAATTAAAATACCATAAAATAAATTGTTTCGTGTGTTCTTAAGAATTTTTTTGCAAAAAGTTATTATAAATGTGAACATTGCTAAAATGTGAACATTTTATGAAATGGATTCAAATCGGACATTGTCAAAATGTGAAGAACGGAATGCATTTTTCATGACTCTGCGTGGACTGCTTCTAAAAAAGCTATTCAATCACTACTTCACATAGAATAGCTTCAAATAAATTTGGCTGGGTTTTGGTTTAGTTTTGGCCCACACTGTATGTAGGTGTATTCTTTCATGACAATTCCTTGGTGTTTGATTGAGAAAATACTCTTACTATATTCCGAAAAAATCCCTGAAATTATATGAATGTAACATTTTTCAATTAAATTTATATGGCACTAGCTGAACCCGGTGCGCTTTGCTACCCCGACTAAGATAAAATATAATGGAATGATATAATTAAATTAACTTTTTTTAATATTTTAACGTATTAATATAGGAGATATGAAGGCGTTCTCTACCCATACAGGGCTGTTATGGAGCTACTATGGTATTTTTGTACGTTTCAGGGTGTAGCACTCCTCGTAAAGCCTTTTCGACTATAGGTATTTCTACGTAGGTTATATACTCTCACACTATTAATTTTTCATTATTTCTACAGATTGGATTTAGATCTTAAATTAATAATAGACACAGGTTTGAGAACTTTAAGTTTGAGGATAGTTGTAATTTATTCTATACATTGGAATTATTTTTTCCAGAAGTCTCTCAAAGATATGATATTTAATAGCTGTAGCCTTGGTCAATTCCTTCCCAACTATAAGTACTTGTGTATATAATGATGACTTCTACTGACTTCTAAGTCTCTTCAAAATTTCAATGAAATTGGACATACTTAACATAAACATGAAATCGACCGAAAATATATTGGGAACTATTTTCCGATATGAACCGATCTCGATATAATTTGGCACATTTATGTCTAGACCAATATCCATCACACGTTTTAAATTTCAGCGAAATTGGATATATATAGCGTGTTTGGTGCATAAAAAAAGGAAATCGGCCGAAAATATATGTATGTGGGAGCTATATCCAAATCTGAACCGATCTCGATATAATTCGGCACATATATTTCTAGGCCAATATCCATCACACATTCTAAATTTCAGCGAAATTGGAAATATATAGCGTGTTTGGTGTATAAAATAAGGAAGTCGGCCGAAAATATATGTGTATGGTAGCTATATCCAAATCTGAACCGATTTCGATATAATTTGGCACATATATTTCTAGGCCAATATCCATCACACATTCTAAATTTCAGCGAAATCGGACATATATAGAGTGTTTGGTGCATAAAATAAGGAAATCGGCCGAAAATATATGTATATGGGAGCTATATCCAAATCTGAACCAATCTCGACATAATTTAGCACATTTATTTCTTGAACAAATTCCGTCAGACATTAAAAATTTCATCGAAATTGGACATAAATAGCATGTTTGGTACATAAAATAAGGAAATCGGCCGAAAATATATGTATGTGGGAGCTATATCCAAATCTGAACCGATTTAAATATAATTTGGTAAATTTATTTCAACGTCAAATTCCGTCACACATACAAAATTTTGAGATTATATCTGTAATAGTTCTAAAGATATTTGCATACAAAATCTAAATATTTTAGAGGTACCTCCGGTTTTGATGCTATATCTCCAGATCAACGCGAAATTTCAAAAAATGATATAGCCTATTTTCATTCCAGGCCATGTAGCAATGTACCCTAAAAATTTCAGTAAGATCTGTTCAGCGGTTTTCGAGTCTATAAGGCACAAACAAACAAACAAACAAACAAACGTACAAACAAATTTCAATTTTATATATATAGATAGATATTTATATTTTTCATCAATAGTCGAAAATTACAAAAAAGTCGAGTTTTGTAACTGCTTGAGTTTTAGGCCAATTGCGTGGAAATTTGTAGGCTAAATGAAACTTTATAGGTGTGGAATGACAGATAACAGACAATACTATAACAAAATGCGACAAATCTCACAAAAAATATTCGAAAATAACCGAGTTTTAAGACAATCGGGTATGTGATGAAAACCGAATCGACTCGATTTGCAGAATCGAAATGGTATATAATCGGAGTGCCGTTGATGATATATAGTTTTGCTTCGCAAACGCCCCTTATTTGAATAATATTTTTAAAATCCATTTTCAATTTCATTAAAATATTCACCAAAATTGGAGATATACGATTTCGATTTATAGCAAAACGAGTCGAACCGTTTTTCATCACATACCTGAATTTTTTAAACCAACTTTGTGGCGTTTTAACGACCAATGGCTTTAAGTGAATTATGTACCATTATAAATTGCAAAAACATTGTTGGAATATTAAAATATGATATGTTTAGAAATAATTTGCTGAATTGTCATTGAAATTTTTTGATATCGATTTTTCGATTTTTGTTGCAGGTTTGGACCAATGTGCATTGGTCTATATGGTCCATATCCAAGCATATACACACAGAAAAAAATGGCCTCTCTAACGTATGTTCCAAACATATTTTGCAGTAAACATATATTTGTTTGCAAGCAGTCCCAAACATAACATATGTTTGGGTCCTGCAAACAAATATATGTTTGGGTGTAAACAAATTATATGTTTGGGTGCAAACAAATACAATCCCAAAAGCCACGAAAAAAAAACAAACACATGCACCAGTGGGCGCTTTCTGAGAGCAAGGGAGCGCAAATGTCAATGTGAAACTCATTGAAATATATCCCAGTGGGAAAATGTAATCGATGGGAATCGAACGGGTAATACAGAGCCACTATGTTTTATTGATTACCGAATACATTATTCGTAACACGGTGCATGTCCTAGGAAAATAATATATTCCTTTATAGTATCCATAGAAAGCATCGTGTAATCTATGGGTATATTCTTTTATAGTTCTTTAGTAATATATAATGGAATTCATATACTGGAATGCATCGTATTATGTATGTATCCTTTTTTTATAAATAATTTATTCCCCCGATATGCCTTAAGTAATTTATTGGATTAAAATAGAAAACCATTAATTTTAATTCATTCATTAAAAACAAAAACTAAAATAGTTTATTACAATTTTGTTTAAATAAATTATTGCGTTGTTTTTTTTTTTTTTTTTTTTTTTTTTGGACCAAATGCGCTTTTTTAAATTGACACACTTTTATAAGGTGTATCGCCTTTCTTATGTCTCTTTCGTACTCCGTTTTGTTATATCCCTCACATTTTAGTATTTCTACAATTCAAAAGTATAAATTATAAGAAAAAGGATATGGAATTGTGACAAACTGTACTTACCAAACATAACATTATTTAAATTTTCGAAGGACTTTAATGCACGCTTTCATGCATGTTCTGAAATTCACCGTGCATCCATTTCACATCACACATGCACTTCACCTGTGTAAGCAATTGCTGTTCTGTATTTCACGTGAAAAGAGCTTTCATATTTCACGACAGCACTTTGGAAAGCTTTATTAGAGCTTTCAAACATTATCATTAACAATGAGATAAATATCTGTCTGTGTTGGCGCATCAACGAATACACATGCGTGTCTGGGTATGTACGCTTTGTTCTTTTGATTGTTTACGAAGCAGACGTAAACAAAGAAACGAACACTTACAAGAGCGCGTACATGTTGAATTTAGAAAAAATACATTTTTAAATCATATTTTGTTAAGAAAATTAAATTCAAAGTTGAAATCATCAGCGGGAAATCGGCATCTGGACTCAAATGATTATATAATGTAATAAATAGGTACATTCATATTTCAAATATACATATGTATGTATATGATACGCGGATACTTGGCCACAGAAATGTATTTTCTTCACGACAAACGCTTTTTTTGCGCTGGCTTTGAAGTTATGAGTTTTGGCTTTGAACGCTAACACGCCGTGACTACATTTTTTGTTATGTTTTCAAGGACGTTTGTCGTGAAGAAAATACATTTCTGTGGCCAAGTATCCGCGTAAATGTACAAAACACATTTGCATTTGAAAAACGACAGGGAAGCCATTACATAGTCGATACGTCCGAAGATTTGCTTTACCACCAATGAAACCAGGTAACGTAATTTGGTGACTATGTGGGTTCGAGTCCTTGGCTTTCCTTTTTAACTTGCAAATAATTTCCGACCATCAAGCTTAACTCTAAACGAGAAAATTAATAAAAAATCACTAAAAATGATCTTCGCCCTTACAGGCAAAACTTCAAAAAAAATACCATTTTTTTCTTTTCCTCTTCGCTTGCTACGTTGGTTAACAACGACAAAGCACAAAGCACGCGTGTTTTTTTTTTTGGACTATAAGGCGAGACTCCTCTACTTCGAGAGGAAAGTTCGCGATCCTGGGATTCAGGCAGCCAGGGTGTATTCAGACTGAATCCAAGACAGCACACCGGTACATTAAACGAGCAATATCTCGACAGCTGCTAAGCATACAGCAAATTAAACATTTAAATATATCGACAATACAAATAGTATAACTGTTATGGCGATTCCGCCATATACGAATAAAACAAAAACTTTATAAAACTCACGAAAACCTGGTTGAGAGATAGCTCCAAGTGCGTTAAGTGTATTTCGAGCTGAAACGATAATGCCCACGTTAACTCCTGGGTAAAACTGCAGATATTAATAAAAAGTCGACGAGTTGTGTACCACTGTAGATGAAGGGACACAATCCAATATCTTTCCAATCCATCATTTAAACGTAACTGTTGAGAAAAAAGAAAGGAATTGGGCCAAAAATGGGGAAAAGGATCGGAGAGATTTAATTAGTAACGTTCTTTACAGTAAAATAGGCATGCTTATACCCAGCAAAATGTTCGATGCCAAAGATGACATTCAATCATGGGTGCAAGTGATCTAGCATGTCATCTTTTTAGCATCTTCATCGATGAATTTTATATGAGCGTGGACCCCAAAAGATGACGTTCTTTTCTGGATCCTAAGCATGTCATTTTAACCAATGCGTTGACATGTCATTTCCACCAATGCTTTAGCATGTCATTTCCACCAATGATTTGACATGTCATTTTCACCAATGCTTTGACACGTCATTTTCACCCATGCTTTGACATGTCATTTTAACCAATGCTTTGGCATGCCATTTTCACCAACCCCTTGGCATGGAATTTTCATGTCTTGTTTGGAAAATGGAAATGCTGTATTGAAATATGGTTTTCATGAAAAACAAAGCTCTTTATTAATTCAAACGAATTCATGAAATAGCTACAATTAATTTATCAGTTTAGTTTTTCAAAAGTTTACATCCAAAATTGCAATGTAATCACCACCGCTGCAACGTAAAAGATTGCTTCCTCTGTTCTCCGCAACTGATATTCTTTCATCTTACAAAAGGTTTTTTCAATTATCTTCCCATCACCAGTTCAGATTTCAACATGGACTCCAAATGCACTCCTTTAAGTATTTTTATTTCGTAAATTACTTTTATTTTATAATTTTGTTATTTTATAACAACATTTTGGTAATTTATACTCTTTTGTTTAGTGACGGAAATATGTAGGGATCTACAACCCGGCTTGCTTTAGGGATCTCTAAGAACAAAATGTAACGAACGTGGAGGAGAGACTTTTTATGGAAAATACCATTTATGCTTAATTAATTTATTTTTAATTGTTTCTTTCCAAAAGTAGTTTCTTCTTTATTTTCAGATTCTTGTTCCTTTTCGTTTCGGACTTTTTTTTAAATTTCAAGAAGCGAGATTTGGTTGATTTCATTCTATGTCAGATTTAGAACAGACAAGGGAACTTTTAAAATAGCAATGTGTGCAGTCCGATTCTATTTTTAGCTCGATGGTTGGGATTTCATATAATACCAATTGTTTAGAAGTTTTAGTTGTTTGATATGCAGGAAATGTAAGACAACATCACGACGACCGTTCTAACAACTTTGGTCTGTTCCAGAAACTGCAAGAATCTACTTATTTTTACTACGATAACAATTTTTCCTTTATGTTATCGGAAAAAATAGTAAAAATTAGTAGATTTTTGCAGTACTGGAACATACCAAAATGAAAATAAACAGGTGTGTAAATAAAAACACAAACATTATATCTATTGGATCGATGGAATGTGTACAAATGCTGATGAAAAGATCGGATCTTTCACGACTTCCTTTGCATTGGTTCAAATCCTAATGAAAAGATCGGATCTTTCACGACTTCCTTTGAACCAATGCAAAAGATGACATGAAATCACGTCATCGCAAAGAACCCCTTCCGTCAAATTTTGCTGGGTATCTAATATCACAGATGAAGTATCACAATAAAATTCGAAGTGGAGATCACAAATGTATTTTTGCCTCGTTAATGAATCCGAGAGGGAGTGTGTATAAATTAAAATCCTTGAATTTGAGGAGAGTGGTGAGTTCATGGTATTGGGTAAAAATTTGTGGATAGTTTAACCGATGATTTGCAAACTTAGGACATTGGAAAATGTTATGGTGTGCACTTTCCGGTATCGCACACATTTCACACAATTCAGTCTCACTTGCTCCAATTCGGTGTAGGAAGACCTTATCGTAAGTCTGTCCTACCAAAAGTCTATTCATCAGCTTGGTATCTTTTGGGCAAAGGTTGGTTTTCAAAAACCATGGCTTCTCAAAAACGTTATTAGTGCATTGAAAGAAGTGGCGTCCTTTAGATTCTGAAATGGCCGTAAATTCATCATTCCAACTACATTTAATGCGATTTTCAATAATAGCCAACGCTTCTTTAGGTGTGAGACTGGCATCAACTGGGGCCCCAACCTCAGCTGCCTGTTTAGCCAGCCAATCAACTTCCTCATTGATTTTAATGCCTTTGTGGCCAGGGGTCCATACCACATGACACCTTTCAAACTTCGAGTTTTCTATAATCCTGTGGCATTCCGCCACTAGATAGAATTCTCAGCGCCCAAAGCCTTACAGGCCGCAAGGCTGTCTGTGAACACGACACATTTATCATAGCCGTCCTCCGTCGCAATTTCTAGCGCTTTTCGAATTGCAAAAAGCTCGCCGAACATAGGCGAGGATTTGAAGTTTAGCTTAAAGAGGAAACGATGACCTTTTAAAACGTTGTAAATGCCGCATCCTGTGGTTGAGACATTTACCGACGCATCCGTCGCAAAAATACCAAAACTGTTATGCTTGTAATAATTGACTTCATAATTGTATATAGTCGAAATTATTTCATCGGGGGTGTTCTGTTTCGTTGAGGGCAATAGGTTGACTCTGATACACAAACTAGACTGTCGGATGTAGGGTAAGACTTTTATACTCTGTATGATGTCTGCAAACTCATGATATACAACACTATAGCTCGACTTTACTAGGGGGTTGTCTGAAATTATATCAAAAAGATAGTCATTGTTGAGTTTGATCTTTATAATCTCTTTCGCTGTAAGGAGCTTAGCTCTATATTTGGGAGGAAGTTCACCAGCAAGCACATATATGGCATGGTTGGGAGAGGATCTGGGAACTCTCAGGGATCTTCTCAGCATTTCATTCTGGAGACGCTCAATAGATTTGTTGACATACTCAGGTGAGTTTGCGGTCGTAGTTCTCCCATAGTCCACCTTTGACCTTACAATTGACTTATACACATTCATTGCAACTCTCGGATGAAGGCCACCTTTTATAGCCGTCAAACATTTAAGGAGATTGGTCCTATTTTTTACCGTCTCGTTTATATGGGAGTAGTGATCTCTAACAGTTAAGGAATTAGAAACAATCCTGCCCAAGAACTTCATTTTCTTGACTTGTTGTATCTCCTGGCCATTAACACTAAGCACAATTTGCTTAATGCTGTTTTTAGCGAAATAAATAGTGTTGGACTTTCCAGGATTGAAAGCCAGATTCAATGTACCACATTTTCTTTGAAACGCTATGGCTTTCCTTTGCAGGTTCTCCAATGCCAATGTTCTGCTATCTTCCAACTCATGTAGTTTGGCAGTATAAATGTTGAAGAGAATAGGCGACAAACAACTTCCCTGGGGGATGCCATTTGTCACCACTATCTCACTGTTTCCAAGTTTCAAAATCCGTTTTGAAAGAAAATTTATCATCCAATTAGCCATCTGCACATTTACACCATACTCGTGAAGCAATTTCGCCAGTATATCAATCTTTACACAGTTATACGCATTATTGATGTCCAGTGATAGAACCAAAACCTTATAATTGTTCGCCTTCAGAAGGGCTACTCTGTGTAAAAACTCATTTAGACAGGTGGAAGTAGATAGACCCTTTCTGTAAGCAAAGGATCTGCTAGGCAAGATGTTATTTTCTTCCAGAAACTTATTTAGCATATCCTTCAACATTAAGTTGATACACTTCACAAACACTGAGATAAGCGAGATTGGTCTGAAGTTCGAGATCACATTCAGGTCTTTGTTAGGCTTGGGTATGGGAACTATTTTGATAGTCCTCCAGCTGTCCTTAATATCATTATCCAAAAATGCATTGTACATAGCTGTGAGAAGAGCCCTTTTCGACATACCCGGCAGAGCTTTAATCATCTCGTAGGTTATTCTGTCCTGGCCACCAGCTGAACCCTTCCTTTTGCTGGCCAAGATACGTTCAAAGTGCTCATAGTCAAAGATAATTGGGTCACACGAAAAATCATCCACCTCGAACACCATATCCTGTTGTCTTCAATTTTAGTCAAGAAACTGTCCCTCTTAGCTTTTTCCACCAGTTTTTCCACTCCTCTACTTCCTGTGTTGCCAACAAAAGATTTTGATAATTAGGGTACTTTTTGGCCTTCTTAACTGCAGCCAGCTGCTTCCTTTATGCCATTTCTAAAGTGTTATTCCACCAGTATTTGGGAGATCTGTTACCCCTTAACCTACTGGTGGCGGCCTTCACTTCATCAGCCATAGAATTCTCAATTGTAGACCAAACTGGCTCCAGCTCCAAATTATTCATGGATTTCAGAAGTTTTGATTTATGTAGAAAGCTGCTACAACGAGTTTTACGAACTTCAATCTCAAACGTTATTGGTTTGTGGTTACTGCCGCCAAAGTGTTCTTCCAGAACATCCCAATTACGAACGTTCCCGCTACTTACAAATGTGAGGTCAGGAACAGATCCCTGGGAGTCCCGATTCCTTTTGAACGTCGCTTTGCCTGTATTCATGCACCTCAGACCTGCCTCAGTGATTAACAGCTCCAATTCTTTACCTTTCCTAGAGGTCAGGAACAGATCCCTGGGAGTCCCGATTCCTTTTGAACGTCGCTTTGCCTGTATTCATGCACCTCAGACCTGCCTCAGTGATTAACAGCTCCAATTCTTTACCTTTCCTAGAGATCTTTCATTGCGAGAGTTGAAGTCACCACACATAACAACATGATCAAACCTTTCTAAGAAGAAAATCAATCTTGACATTTCATCCTTGAAAGCATTAAATGTAACAGATGGTGGGAAATAGTTGAAACAAAAACATGATTACGTTGCAGATTTAAGGTTTTGACTATAATTATATCATGCTCAGAATCATATGGTATTCTTGTAAATTTTATCCTTTTACTTAAACCTATGGCTACCCCTCCATAGCCATCTGGTCTAAATTTTTGTAGCAAGTTAAAATTTATAATTTTATTATTGTCTTTCTTGTTTTCCGCAAAAATTTCTGAGAGTATTACAACATCGTAGTTGTATTTGTTTAAAAAGAACTCAATGAAGTTCTTATTATGTTTTAGAGATTGTATGTTATATTGAAATATTTTGATTGTATCCATCATTATTGTTTGTTGAGTTTTGACTAGCTTCGCACTCCATTGTGACACATTTTTGAATTCTATTCTTGAAGTGATTCATCGCCTCCTCAGCGACTTTATTATCCTCCTTTTTAAAATAGTCGGTCATAAACTTTAATAACTCCTTCCGATATTCTTTCGCTCTCCTTAATGAACACCGGAGACGACGGAGTAACTTCTGGGAACATTCGATCTTGCATCTGTACACCAGGCCTGTGTACATATGTTTTTTTTGGTTTCTTAGCCACAGACCTATACGTATAAGGAGTCAAGATCACATTCACATCCTCATCAGCTCTCTCCTCCTGGGCCTTTTTTGCACCCGAATTCTTTTTGTCAACTGATGGAAGGGAGGGGATATTTGTCTCATCCCATAACACATCAAATCTTTTTTGATTGTTATAAATATCTTGCACTTCCTTCTTAGATAACTTCTTTCTTGTCATTATCTTGTTGGTTTCAATTTCTTTGGCCCACACTGGACGCTTATCTTTCATCTCACATGTATGACCACTTCCATTGCATAATATGCATACTAGGGTTATGACTTTTTTACAACCTCATATCCCTGTATCGTAGCGTGATGAGTTTTGCCATAAGATTACATAAAATCTTAATTATAAAGTGATTCGGTGAAAAAACCTCACGCACAAAATGATTTTAAAATTTGAATTTATCAAAATTATGGACAATTTTTTGAAGTCACTGAAAACAGATATATAATTGAAAATAAACTTTAGAGCCACATGAGATAATTAAAATGACATAAAATTTATTTCTCACTATTTTTCTTCAATTCTGAGAATCGTAAAAATGTCGTAAACGCTTTTATTCAAAAATATAATTTTTTAACAAAAAACAAAAAATTTAAAATTTTTTCAAAGTGACTTTTTTCGCGACTTTTTTAATATTTGAATGAAATAAACGTTATTATAGTTATTAGTAGGCTTAAATTTATTCATACGTGCAACAAAAAATAATTTTTTGAAAAAAAATTTTTTTTCATTTCATATATTTTTTCAAAAAATTATTTTTTTAAAATCGATTTGTGCGTGAACTTTTTTTATATTTCAATGGAATAAACGATAGCATAGTGATTAATAGGCAAAAGTTCATCCATCCCTGCTACAGGAAATCATTTTTGAGGAAAAATGTCAAAAAGTCATAACCCTAATGCATACATTGACATCACAGTCTTTAGCACAATCAGTCTTCCCACATTTAGACACCTAGGATTCGACCTGCATCCCAGTTTGGTGTGTCCATGACGACCACAGTTGAAGCACTGCCTCACCGCAGGATAGTAGGTTTTCACCACTAAAACCGTATGATTGAAAACCCAATCTTTATTGTTTCTGTCTCCCGGAAGCCCGTCTCCACACTAGGATCCTTCCTCATGAATCTTGTAACTGATGCTACCTTCCTATCAGCCACTATACCACTTAAAAGCTCTTCTACAGAGTAACAGGTTGGAACATCCCTAATCACCCCGAAAGTTTGTACATAATTTCTGGGTATAAAAGCCCTCATTTTCTTCTCTTTCAACGCTTCATTGCCCACAAGCATGTTTGCAGACCCCATATCTCCCATAGTCAATTTATATAAAGTGGTGCCAATAGCAACCACACGTTTTATCTTCTCGATATCCTCCGTCTTTTTGTCTTTAATTTTCTCCATGAAGTAGAGGCCATTTCTAACTCTTTTATTCTTCATATTGTCAGCTTCACTGGTGTCTACCAATACCATGTACTCACCTTTGTGATCATCTGTGTATAACACAGGTTCGTCATTGATACGCCGTTTCTTGAGGCTTTGATTGAGTAAATCAGCATACGAGTCAGCTTTGCCATCATTACACACACCATTGCAATCAGTTTTTCCAGTCATTTGCACGCCACTTTCCAGAACTCTTTTACTTCTTTTCATCTCACACTTCTTTACAACACCACTATCTTCATTTTGATTCTGAGGTATGGACGTCTCGGTGTCCATAACCTCAACTTTATCGGCCATCTGCCTGGCCACCATATAGGAATTGACCAAGCTCAAACACTTCTTTACTCCTTTAATCTTTACTATACCACAGAAGGTTAAATTACCACGACCACTTCTCGTTCCACAGCACTGCCAAAAATTTCTTTTTTTCCAACTTTTTATTTCGTTTATTCTCCGCACACTAAGAGATCTCAACCAGGAATGACACGTGTTTTACGCATACACATCACAAAACGTCTGTGTCTCTATTACACCATGCACTCAGCTCTTTATTATAAACCAGCATTCCGCAGCTTCGAGAGCCATGTTGTTAATCTCTTTGACAAAAATATAAAAAACATGTTGGTACCCAAACATATTAAATTGAGATATGTTACAAAATGTTTCAAACCTATATTTGTTTGGGCACAAACAAACAAAGATTTATGTTTGGATCCAAACATATATTTGTTTGCAATCCGTCCCAAACAAATATTTGTTTGGATCCAAACATATTTCTAACATATATTTTTCTGTGTGTACTTACTACCCACGAATGTAAGATTTAGTTTTGGAAATTTTTAAATTAAAAGTTACCAATGAAGCGAAACCTGACCATATTTCGCACTGTGTATGGTGGGGAAATCCAATATCATAACAATGATTTGGATAAGCATTGTATTAAACAATGTTGATTGCATTAGTTTAGTTTGGAACCTTGACAAAAGCCTGTTGTATGAAAAGAATAATAAATACAACAGATGTTTTCTTTCAAAACAAAACTGTTTTGGCACAATTCAATATTTGAATATTTTAATAGAAGATTTGATATAAAAAGGAGCCGTTAAGGTCACATCAATCAATCTATTAGCTATACATTTGACAATGCAGTTCGCCAACATTTTCGCTATTGCCATTTCAATGATTTTGGCCATTAGTTCGGCTGAAGCTAAACCAGAACCTAAACCATTCGGTCTTATAGAATATCTTCTTAACGTAAGTACTAGAGTAAATTTAAATCGAGTTGCTTTTTTTTTTTGATTTTAGAACCTAAATTTTTCATTTTCTTTTTTTCTACTTTTCAGAGTGAAGGATAAAGGATTGATGATGATGAACAATAAAATAAATCGATAAAATTCTAAATACATTGTTTGTTTTAATATACGACGACAGGGTTTCAACGCCTGCCAATTATTTATCATTCTACGAGGGCTAATATATTAGTTTCTGAAAATTCGAATATTTATCATCGAACACGGTGCGCCTGAACCAACTTTAAATAGAAGGTGCGGGAAGTTTTTGCGAATTCTGAAACTACAGATGAAAAAAATCAAACAACAAAAAAATCGCCGGAGCACTTTTTAAATAAATCGTTGCCAAAATTCACATTTTTCGGGTTTTTAGGTTCTCACGATTTTGCTTGGAAATCGTAAGTCCTATTGAAATCGGATTAGAGAAAATGTTGTAGCTGTAAAAATTATCTATAAGATTGACCCTTATAAAACAATGTCATGTTCGGTGCGCCTAAACTAACATTAAAAGAAAACCGCTTACGTCTGGGAAGTTTTCGCAGATTCTGAAACAGCAATATCCATAGATGAGAAAAATCCAAAAATGAGAATTAGAGTTTTTTAAGGTTTTCAGGATTTTGCCTGGAAACCACAAGCCCTCTCGAAATGGGACTAACGAAAATGTTGTAGAGAATTAAATTCTCTAGAGGATTGATCTTTATGATTTGTTGCTATGTTTTATCGTTTTTGAGATATAGAAGTTCAGGTCACATTTTTAGTTTTTTATACCCTCAGCATTTATGCTAACAAGGATATATAGGCAATATTTTTTGAAAATTTAACATCGTTGAAGCCAAGGTTTACCCTTTTATTGGTATCAAATATAATGCTACAATGTATGAGAATTTACTAAGTAGTATTACAACAGTTAGTTTCTTTGTAAAATATTTTGAATATCGAACTATAATAAGATAAACAATCACAGTTTAGGAAAATTATCATTAACAAGCAAAAAAGAATCAGTCGGCTTTGCCGACAGAGATATACCCTCCGCCTATGTGCATTGAAACTTTCATCTACGGACAGATCGACACAATTGTTTCACTTTTGTGGTGAAGGTACCATAAGTAGAAGACCGATATCGGCCATTTTAGAAATTAAACTAAATTTGGACAAAATATTAGGAGATCCAACCTTTGGACCAATTTGGTTGCCCCGTTTAAGGGATATCGTGCAACCATTTTAGTGAAATTTTTAAATATTGGAGAGAAGTACAGGAAGTTGTCGCCAATCTTCGAACTGAAACTAAGTTTTGACACCTTTTGGTCTGTTTTCTCAAAAAGTTTGGACTTGCCCCTGAAAAAGCATTCACCGTCGTAAATCCGTTCGAGAGTTATCGTGCGCTCCAGCCAGACGGACAGACGGACGGACATGGCTAAATCAACTCCAAATTGTGTGAAACAAATTTCGTCCAAACATACTTGGGGTCTAAAACCATTATTTCGATGAGGCACATTTTGCCCATATGAAAGTGTATATGGGGATTTCTGAGTGAAATCGGACACTTTTTCAAGATGAGGTTTTTGATTTCCATTATTTTTTGCTGTGGCGATGCTGCTGATTAACAAAACATTTTAGTACATTTTCAATTTTTTTTTGACTAACGGTTCCAGAGATATCGCGCCTTGAAAAAGTCAAATTCTGTAAAAACTACATGCAAAGAAATACTCATAACTTCTTTAATATTGGTCCAAATGGGACCATCTTTTTTTTGATTTTTTTGTTTTTTTATCAGCTATCGAAAGAAATATTTGAAAGAAAAATGCACAGTGGGCTTCAATGCAATTTTCGGGATTTAATATTTAAAATCAATTTTTAAACATGATTGCACCCTTCGATTTTTTCAAAAAAAATTTATGTTAAACTACGTTCAATTACAAAAATTTTAAGCCCTATGTGGTAATGGGATTCGGACGATTACTATTTTTTCTGAATTTTTTAAAATTTGTCAATACAATTTTTCCTTTATACCTTTGTCCAAAATTTATTATTTTATTAAAAAAATTAAAAGTTTCATTTATAAATATTTGTTTTGATTTTATATTTATGAATTTATCTCAAACATCTTAAAAACTGCGTCATTTTTCGATTTTGAAAATGCATCAGCGAAAATTCCATTAAAGTCCACTGTGGATTTTTTTTCTATTTTTTATGATAAATATACAATATATAATGATAAATATGTACTCTTAGCTTCAAAAATACAGGAAATACAAATTTTGGACAAATGTATTAAGGAAAAATTGTATTGACAAATTTTAAAAAATGCAGAAAAAATAGTAATCGTCCGAATCCCATTACCACATAGGGCTTAAAATTTTTGTAATTGAACGTAGTTTAACATAAATTTTTTTTGAAAAAATCGAAGGGTGCAATCATGTTTAAAAATTGATTTTAAATATTAAATCCCGAAAATTGCATTGAAGCCCACTGTGCATTTTTCTTTTAAATATTTCTTTCGATAGCTGATAGAAAAACAAACAAATCAAAAAAAAGATGGTCCCATTTGGACCAATATTAAAGAAGTAATGAGTATTTATTTGAACATAGTTCTTTAAAAATTCGATAATTTCAATAGGCGATATCTCTGTACCGTTGGTCAAAAAATAATTTTAAAATATACCGAAATGTTCTGTTGGCTAGGAGCATAAATTGAACCAAAAACAATTGAAATCAAAAATTACTTTTCTCCGAACTGTCCGATTTCACTTGGAATTCCCCATATATACCCTCGTTAGCATAAATGCTGAGGGTATAAAAACCCTATGATATATGATAATTTATTTGAAACAAGTAAGAAAGTATCAGTTAGCTGTGCTGACGGAGATATAACCTCAGCCACTGACAAAAAAAAAACAACAAAACCAATCCAAACAAAATAATTATGCCGTATATAAAATATACTGATTTTGTATCAAGAGTTTGTTTAAAATCTGCTGGTACCGTAATGTGGTCATGCTTAAGTGTTCCATATGCTATTTGCCCGTTTTGAGATAATCGTATTTTAATGTTTTGCGTCACAACTGCATGGAGCTGACTACAGAAAATATTTATATTTCTGACTTGAATTTTTAATAATAGTATATAGAAAATATTTGCAAAAATATAAAGGAATATGTATTGAAATGTAAGAGATATAGAATTTAACAAAAAAAGAATTTTTGTCGATTTGTTCCACAAATGTAAAAATATTGAACATCACATGAAACAAAATGACAAATAATATTTCCATCTTTGCTTTATTAAATTAAAAACTTCTAAATCGAAAATTAAAGTTCTGATTTTTGATGTGTTTTTACACTTGTATATTTTTAAAATAATTATTTTATAACTGAAAAAAATTAAGCTTTCACGTCGAAGCGTGGATATCTCGGAAACTAGAGTAGACACGAGAAACCCGACAAAAAATTCAGAAAGAGCTTACCGGAAAATCCTAGAAACCACCTATATCTCAAAACGTCAAAAATGGCATATGGAACACTTAAGCATGACACCGACGATATACCAAATATTTTTAGTAACAGAACTTCTTCATAAAAGACTCGAAATATTAAATTACGTTAAACTAAGTTTGTAAGAAATTTTTGAAAAAGTTTTTGAGTTATCTTGCACAATAGACATTTCAGTATGTACCGGCAGGGATTTGGAGCTTTTGGTCCATTATCTAAGGAAGTATTGACTTACTCAGGAAAAAATGTTACTGTTGCAAACGAGCCCGCTAGAACAACCTACTGAAAAAAGAATCAAAACTATGCGAGATAAGCTCTTAAATTTTACTTTTTCCAAATTTTATGTGGGAGGTACCTGAAGGAGTGGACCGATATAGTCCATATTCTAACCTGATAAATGACTGGATGAAAAAAATACGATGTGCAAAGTCTGTAACAATCAGAAACTCCCTGCGAGAATTATCTTGCGGATTTGCCATTTTGGTAGGTGATATCAGTGTTTCTTGGAGTTTTAGGTCAGTATCTCTGGAAGTATGGACTTACGCAAGAAAAAAATTGTACCGTGGTAAAGGCAGCCGCAAGGACAACCTATTGAAAACAAATCAGAACGATCCGAAAGCAGCTCTTAAACTTTACTTTATCCGAATTTTGTGTGGGAAGTATCCTAAAGAGTGGACCGATATAGTCCATATTTGAACCCGATCTATATCTGGAAGGAGTAATACGATGTGTAAAGTTTAGACCAAATCGAGTGCTCTCTTCGAGAGTTATCGTTCACACAATTTTATAGAAAAATGTTGAAATTTGTGGGGTGAGGTACCCGAAGGAGTGGACCGATATGGGCAATCTTCGAACTTAAACTAAGTTTGGACAAAATATTACGATACCCAAAATTTGGTTCGAATCGGTTGATCCGTTCGAGAGTTATCGTGCCCACCAGCCCGACAGACAGACTTGGGGTCTAAAACCGTTATTTCGCTGAGTCACATTTTTGGTCGTATCAAAGTATATATACCCTTTCTAGCCTAAAGACTGAGGGTATAAAAATAAAAAGTTTGTGAATTTGTGTGAATAGGTGGGTTCATTGTTTGTTTTACACTTACTTAGGGGCAGTTTACACTATATGTAAATGTCATATGATACGAAATAAAAACATTCCATATCTACCCACGCAGGCAATGTGGAGACGTAATTTTATTACATTTTTGCTGGTGTGGACGCACAAAGCAAATGGCGTAAGTAAATCCACAATATTGCACATATTAGCGACTATATAATGATGGAAAATTTCATGTCATATGACATTTACATATAGTGTAAACTACCCCTTAGCTGGCCCATTACAGAACATTTGTTCGATAGACCGAACTAAGAAAAGATCTCCAATTCTCTCTGTTTAGTGTTTCGCTTTCTGGAACACCGCGCGTTGTCATCTCTTCATCCACTTGTTTGCGCTGTCAATTCTGCGTGCACCTCCATGTGGCCCGAATATATACGCCTTTTTAGCGGGTTCATCATCGCTCATTCTTATGATATGGCCTAGCCAACGCAATCGCTGCATCTCGATACGTTTGACTATATTGATGTCCTTGTATAGCAGATACAGCTCGTGGTTCATACGACGTCGATATTCACCGTCAACGCAGATTGGTCCGTAGATCTTTCGAAGAAATTTTCTCTCAAACACGCCAAGCACTGCCTTATCTGCTTGCGCAAGTACCCAGGCTTCGGAACCATACATCAGCACGGGTAGTATCAGTGTTTTGTAAAGCGTTATTATTGTTTGACGAGTTGTGGCTTTGTTTTTGAAGTGCTTACTTAAGCCAAAGTAGCATATGTTGGCCAATACAATTCTTCTTTTTATTTCACAAAATTATAGGAACCAACTTCAACAGTTGGTCCGATCTCAATGGACGCATTGCGCGTCGACACCATCAACTTGGTCTTCTCGCCTGACCCACTTTATCAGATTCTCCTTCAACCTTCATAAAGGTATCTGTTACTTCTTTTACTGATCGCCCCATGATGTCTATATCATCAGCATAAGCAAGTAACATGAAGCTATTGGTGTAGATTGTGCCACTTCTTTTGACGTTTACATCTCGTATAACCTTTTCTAGCAGGATGTTGAAAAGATCACAAGAAAGGCTGTCTCCTTGCCTGAAACCTCTTTTGGTACAAAACTCTTCGGAGAGGTTCTTTCCTATTTTAACTGAAGATCTTGTGTCAGTAAGAGTCATTTTACAAAGCCGAATGAGCCTTGCGGGTATACCAAATTCAGACATGGCTTGGAATACCTTTGAACGTAGCGGGCTGTCGAAGGCTGCTTTATAATCGACAAAAAGGTGGTAGGTGTTGATCTGCATCTCTTGGGTCTTCTCCAGGATTTGTCGCAGGGTAAATATCTGGTCAATGGTCGACTTGCCAGGTCTAAAGCCGCATTGGTATGGTCCAATTATTTCGTTGACCATTGGCTTTAGTCGTTCGTACAATATCCCTGACACTATCTTGTAGGCGATAGGGAGAAGACTTATGCCCCTATAGTTGGAGCAGGATTCTCAGGTTCCAATTGTCGGGTACGCGTTCTTCCTTCAAGATGGAGCTAACTAGCTGATGCATACACCTTATCAGCGCGTCGCCTCCGGTTTTAAAAAGCTCGGCTTGTAGGCCATCGCCTTCTGCTTCCTCATTATTCTTCAGCCGGTTTATTGCTGTCTTTACCTCATCTTGGCCAGGTGGTATACATTCAATACCATCTTCTGGGATTGGATCTGTGGTATCTTCGTCGACTTCGCTACTTCGATACCTCTCTCGTGCGCTACGCGTTGCTACTGATTGTAAAGTAGCCCTATATGCCGTATTTTTCTCTTCGGTGGCAGCACGACACTCCTGGTCATACCATGGATTCCTCGGTGGAGGTCTCTGGTATCCAAGTATGGATTTTGCGGCTGTTTGCATGGAGTGGGCAATACTTTGCCATTGCGCTGATATGTTATCGGGATAAGAAGTGCTTTGATCAAGCAATTGGGCTAGTTGAGTGGAATATGCTGTGGCTATCTGTTGTGATTGCAGCTTACCGATGTCCAACTTCCGTATTGTGTCTGTTCGCACTTTGTTTGCTACGTTTAACAGGGTGCGTATCTTTGCTGCAACAAGTAGTGGTCCTAGTCTATGTTTGCACCTCGGAACGATCGTACATCCAACACGCTTGATGCATGTCTTCCATCTGTCACAACGTGATCAATTTGGTTTATTGTTCTTTAATCTGGCGACAGCCAGGTGCCCTTATGAATATCGAGATGCTTAAATCTGGTACTGCTAACTACCATGTTTCTTGCAGCTGCAAAGTCTATCAGCCTCATATCATTGCCAGATGTTTCACTGTGGAGACTGAATTTCCCGACTGCTGGGCCAAAAATATTTTCCTTTCCAATTTTGCCATGAAAATCGCCTAGTATAATTTTAATGTCATGGGCAGGGCAACGGTCATAAGTAAAATATATCTGTTCGTCCTTGTCTTCAGTGGGAGCATGAGCGCAAATAAAGCTGACGTTGAAGAATTTTGCTTTTAATCGAATTGCAGCGGGTCTTTCATTCACTGGGTTCTAGCTGGAGACCAGATGTTTTAACCTCCGACCAACTACAAGTCCGCAACCAAACTCATGCTTTGTGTCATGGCAGCTAGAATACAGTGCGGTTGTTGTGACGCCTTTCCCAATCCATTGTATTTCCTGTATGGCAGTAATGTCGGCCTTGTAATTTTCAAGTACATCTGCCAATGCGTAAACTGCACCTTCCCTATAAAGAGTGCAAACATTCCAGATGCAGATTCGCTGTTCATGGTCCTTAAAACGTTTGCGGGGTTCGTCAACATTTGAGGTGTTTGTTTTTCTTTTCTTTCGTTTTTTCATAGTAGGCTGTTTTTGCTAGGGGAGGGTTGTATCCCCACGCCCAAACACAAGTTTTTAACGTTTTTACACTTTTTGTAAGGTAATAGTGAGATATTAGACATTTTTAAAGAATAAATCTTCACATTTCTTGCTGTAGGATGAATACATAGAAACCCTATTTGGGGTGTTACTACAAGTGTCTAAAAATAGCATTGAATTTGCAATTAATTTCCATACATTAAAAAAATAAAAACGTCGATTTATTTTAAATTAAAATAATTATATTTTTACAATATCATGTGTCCACTTCCATCCACATTCCATATTTACCAGCTGAATTATTGAATAGAAATACATAAAATGTTACATTTAATGTTGCATATATTTTTTAATTACTTACAGGGGTAAGTACATGGGATGATCGTATAGAGGTTAGGGATCTGGCTTCGCTTGAGCAGAGCTAATGGCCAAAATCAAAGTGGCGACCAAAATAACAGCGTTGTAGAATTTCATTTTTTTTTTAATATTCAATAGTGTTTGGAATTTAATGTGTGTGTTATGAACTCAGCATAGCATTTATAACAAATTCAATGTCTAAAAATTATAAAATAAATAACATTATACATTGAAATGCAAATACCATTGTTTGATTCCGCTGTCTTCTGCATAATGTGGGAAATACATACAGCATATTTTTATTGTTCCAAATATATGGAAAACCAAACCCTATTTGCATAAACTAGTTTATACTTAATATTTGTAGTTTTATATTTGAACTGTTTTATCGACACCACTGAAAAATTATTTAAAAAACAGTTATATAATTATACCCTACTCCAAAATGTGGGAAGGGTCATTTTGTTAAAAATTCATATATATGGCAAATAACAAAATTCCTTTGCAATTCCATTTGAAAAAAATTAAAAAAAATTTTCGCGAGCACATCTACGATTTTTGGTATAGAGTTAAAGGAAAAAAATCTGGTTTCAAATCTGCTCGCGTTCACGAAATTGGCCGATTCGCGCAAAAGTTATAGCGGTTTTTATCCTCTTATAAAGAAAAAATATTTTAAAATTTCTTATTTTTTGTATTGAGAAAATGTAAGCATATATCAGTAACAGCATTTGATATCCATCCGTAGATGCACCAAAGTTTCCAAAATGTGCTTTTATTTTCGCGGAAAATCAAAAAATTAAAAAAATCTGGCAATAAATTTAAATTATACTAACTCAGAGTCCGTATAAATCTCTAAAAACTAAATTAAAAATACATACAGAAACTAGAAAACGCGTAAAAAAATGTGAAACCAAAATTATAAACATTGGCTTTATAAATTGCATATTATAACAACAACAAAAGAGAAACAACTCATTGTTGGAAGATATTGCTACAAATATATTTTTTGGTTTGTTTCGAAAAATTAGAAAAAAATATTTGAGAGTTATCCAACTATTTCGCTAAAATCTAATACATAAATTAAAGTATTCTGCTAAAACTTTATCAAAATATATGGTTTACCATCGTGAAAGCTTAACTGCTTACTGTGATTACTTATAAGGATAGGAAATTAAGAGTAATATTGAAATTACTATTATTTAAAAGATATGAAAATTAAAAAGCCTGTAACTCGCGAATTAGTTAAAGTCGGTTGATGCGCATCCGATTTTGGATAAAGCGAATCGATCTCTTTCAATATTTATGCATATTTCGATGTTTCAGTCAGCGGCCATTGTGTGCCGCCAGTTGCATCATGCACTGCAAAAAACCTTAAAGTTGGTAAAAGTCGCGCAATGTGCATACGATTTTGATGCGCATCCGGTTTCATCAGCGCCCATCAAAAATACGTCAATATACACCTATTTCAAATAGATTCTTCAAAAACCGAGGATGTGCCTCCACATTAAATTTTTGGCGAAATGCCCATATTACTCGCGTATCTCTGTTTTTTTTATGACACGTGTTTTCGCAAATATTATAATCGCGAGTAAAGGATTCCATTTATGTAAGAAATTTTAAAGAAAATCGCGGTTTAGTACGCGGATTTGCCAAAATATATTTTTTCTGATTTACCGATTTTCAAGGTATCTATATCCGCGGTTTTAGTAGATGAATTCGATCGCGGAAGGCTTCATTAGAACCGTCGCGTATAAAAACTAAATTCACGCGGGTCTCAAAGGAAATTGAATGACAGTTGTAAATCTTACACGCAAAAAATATGTTTTGTAAGAAAATTCACGCATGAAATTTTGGCCTTTCGACTCCAATTACTAGGATGCTGTAAGGAGCACACTCATGAGATATGCACCAAACGACGTAAAATCATGAGTTCTATAATCGTGTTATGAGTTTGGAATATTATCTTCTTGCGCGTCCGGATTATTAAAAAAATTCAAAAAACCCCGAAATTCCGGCTTCAAAATGTCAGCATCAATTTTAGGTCGATGCAGTGGATATATCGAAAAATCATACACTGCTATATTATTGCCCATGGAGTATTCTGTGATTCATTCTTTGGGTATAGGTCTATAAAATGTAAGGTTAAGCCAGAAATCCAATGGGAACATAAAAAAACTTGTTGGCTTCAACCCATTTTTACCCATTTTTCTACATTGATGCCAACACAGCTTCCACGAAAATTAATTTTAATGGTCGACATTATGGGATCCCTCCTAAAACACTTAATTTTAAAGAATTGTGGTCAGACTTTATAGAATATGTTAACAGTTCGCGAATTCTAAAAGGGTGAAACTCGGATTCATCGATTGCAAAACATTTTTGTTATTTACCATATATATAATTGTTCCACAAACATCCCATAAGGGACATGGGAGACTTCTCTCATATCAATGAGTGCACCCCGATTCATATTAGCTCAATGATATGGGACATTAGGGTTATGACTTTTTTACAACCTCATATCCCTGTATCGTAGCGTGATGAGTTTTGCCATAAGATTACATAAAATCTTAATTATAAAGTGATTCGGTGAAAAAACCTCACGCACAAAATGATTTTAAAATTTGAATTTATCAAAATTATGGACAATTTTTTGAAGTCACTGAAAACAGATATATAATTGAAAATAAACTTTAGAGCCACATGAGATAATTAAAATGACATAAAATTTATTTCTCACTATTTTTCTTCAATTCTGAGAATCGTAAAAATGTCGTAAACGCTTTTATTCAAAAATATAATTTTTTAACAAAAAACAAAAAATTTAAAATTTTTTCAAAGTGACTTTTTTCGCGACTTTTTTAATATTTGAATGAAATAAACGTTATTATAGTTATTAGTAGGCTTAAATTTATTCATACGTGCAACAAAAAATAATTTTTTGAAAAAAATTTTTTTTTCATTTCATATATTTTTTCAAAAAATTATTTTTTTAAAATCGATTTGTGCGTGAACTTTTTTTATATTTCAATGGAATAAACGATAGCATAGTGATTAATAGGCAAAAGTTCATCCATCCCTGCTACAGGAAATCATTTTTGAGGAAAAATGTCAAAAAGTCATAACCCTAATGGGACATACTGTTTATTGCCGAGGGCGAACGGCGTGTCTAAGACACCACTTTTGTAGAGAAGTTTTACATGGCTGAAATACTCAGGAAATGTCGGCAACATTACTGAGGGTTATTTTGCCACCGTCGAAAAGTATTTTGATGTTACCTGGCCGGGGAATCGAACCCAAGACCTTACGTGTGCAAGGCGGGTGTGCATACCATTGCACCACCATGGCAAAATTCATGTAACACCGCGAAATATTCGTCTTAGACCCCCAATGTAGTATACCATTTTTCATATCTCGACGAGATAAAGCGATACAGCGATGTGTGTCCATTAGGGTTATGACTTTTTGACATTTTTCCTCAAAAATGATTTCCTGTAGCAGGGATGAATGAACTTTTGCCTATTAATCACTATGCTATCGTTTATTCCATTGAAATATAAAAAAAAATTCACGCACAAATCGATTTTAAAAAAATAATTTTTTGAAAAAATATATGAAATGAAAAATTTTTTTTTTCAAAAAATTATTTTTTGTTGCACGAATGAATAAATATAAGCCTACTAATAACTATAATAACGTTTATTTCATTCAAATATTAAAAAAGTCGCGAAAAAAGTCACTTTGAAAAAATTTAAATTTTTTTTGTTTTTTGTTAAAAAATTATATTTTTGAATAAAAGCGTTTACGACATTTTTACGATTCTCAGAATTGAAGAAAAATAGTGAGAAATAAATTTAATGTCATTTTAATTATCTCATGTGGCTCTAAAGTTTATTTTCAATTTATATCTGTTTTCAGTGACTTCAAAAAATTGTCCATAATTTTGATAAATTCAAATTTTAAAATCATTTTGTGCGTGAGGTTTTTTCACCGAATCACCTTATAATTAAGATTTTATGTAATCTTATGGCAAAGCTCATCACGCTATGATACAGGGATATGAGGTTGTAAAAAAGTCATAACCCTAGTGTCCATCCGTCCGTGTGCCCGTCTGTCCATTATAAATTGTAATCAAACTCCAGGCCGCAATTATGGACCGATCGTCATGAAATTTGGTATGGAGGCCCGTTTCACATCAGAATAGATCGCTATTTTAATTGGTGATGATCGTGAAATATTTAGCGGGTGGATCAAAACAAGTAAAAAAGTATCAGTCAGCTTTGCCGAAAGAGATATACCCTCAGCCTGTTTATACATATATTGAAACAACTTTTTCCCCAAAATACGTATGTATTTAGGGGATTTTAAAAATTTTGGGCGTTTGAATCGAAAAAAATGTTGATTAGGATTAAAGATCAAAAGTTTTGCGGAGGAGTACTAAAAGGAATGGATCGACATTGACCGTTATGGAAGTGGATCTCCAGCCACAACATATGGTACCATAGGGGGTTTTTACACTCTTCGGGCTGTTTGCTCAAGAAGTATGGACTTGCCCCTAAAAAAACGTTTACGATCGTAATTGAAGCAGCGAATGCAACTTGCTTCAACAAAAATCAAAGTGATTCGATATCAGGTCTTAAAGTGAACTTATCCGAAATTTTGTGTGGGATGTACCGAATGGAGTGGAAAAATATAGTCCATACTTGAACCTGATCTATATCTGGTAGATATATTAGGATGTGTAAAGTATAGACCAATTCGGCCACTATCTCAACAATTTTTCCGAACATTTTTGAACTTTTGTGGGGGACGTACCTGAAGGAGTGGATCGATATGGCTTATCTTCACACTTAAACTATGTTTGGACAAACTATTACTAACGCCAAATTTTGGACCGAATCGGCAGATCCGTTCGAGAGTTATCTTGAGCTCCAACCACTACACACGGTGTCATTGGGGTTTTTTGTACCTTTCAGGCTATTTTCTCAGGAAGTATGGACTTGCCCCTGATGAAACTTGTACCGTCGTATGGAGGGCAGTGAATACAAGTTGCTAAACCAAAAATCAAAGCGATTCGAGAGATGGCCCTAAACTGAACTTTTCCGAAATTTTGTGTGAGAGGTACCCGAAGGAGTGGACCGATTGAGTCCATATTGAAACCTTATCTCAGTCTGGTACACACTTTACGATGGGCAAAGTATGGACCAAATCGGTTACTCCCTTCATGAGTTATCGTGCGCACAAATTTTCCGAACATTTTCGAACTATTGTGTGGGAGGTACCGGAAGGAGTGGACCGATATAACCCATCTTCGAACTTAAACTAAGTTTGGGCAAAATATTACGAAAGCCAAAATTTGAATCGAATCGGTGCATCCGTTCGAGAGTTATCGTGCGCTCCAGCCAGCCAGACAGACAGACGGACGGACATTGCTCAATCGACTCCAAATTGTCTGAAACACATTTCGTCCAAACATACTTGGGGTCTAAAACCATTATTTCGATGAGGCACATTTTGCCCGTATTAAAGTGTATATACCCTCGTTAGCATAAATGCTGAGGGTATAAAAATATAGTACGGCGTATACCAACCATAGTGTAATCCCAGCCTGCCTATTACAAAATGGAGCAAAAGTACATTTCAATCGATCACGTTTTTTTTTTTTTTTAATAGAAGCGAAATTGATTTTATACACAAAGTTAACATCCTAAGGACTCCCAAATATAATTTGGTCGAGGAATAAATTCCTTATAGATACGCTTTTTAATAAATTAACTGTTGGGATGTCAACAATGTTAAACAAATACAAAATAAATCAAAATGGATAAGTTTAACCATATTTTTTTACCATTTGCTTTATCTGTATGGGCACTAGGGTTATGACTTTTTTACAACCTCATATCCCTGTATCGTAGCGTGATGAGTTTTGCCATAAGATTACATAAAATCTTAATTATAAAGTGATTCGGTGAAAAAACCTCACGCACAAAATGATTTTAAAATTTGAATTTATCAAAATTATGGACAATTTTTTGAAGTCACTGAAAACAGATATATAATTGAAAATAAACTTTAGAGCCACATGAGATAATTAAAATGACATAAAATTTATTTCTCACTATTTTTCTTCAATTCTGAGAATCGTAAAAATGTCGTAAACGCTTTTATTCAAAAATATAATTTTTTAACAAAAAACAAAAAATTTAAAATTTTTTCAAAGTGACTTTTTTCGCGACTTTTTTAATATTTGAATGAAATAAACGTTATTATAGTTATTAGTAGGCTTAAATTTATTCATACGTGCAACAAAAAATAATTTTTTGAAAAAAAATTTTTTTTCATTTCATATATTTTTTCAAAAAATTATTTTTTTAAAATCGATTTGTGCGTGAACTTTTTTTATATTTCAATGGAATAAACGATAGCATAGTGATTAATAGGCAAAAGTTCATCCATCCCTGCTACAGGAAATCATTTTTGAGGAAAAATGTCAAAAAGTCATAACCCTAATGGGCACTCCTATTATTTTGAACGCAACTGTATATAAATTACAGGGATGTAAGTTCGAATATTTAATTGTACAGCTCCAGAGGTATATTAAACATGTGATTATGAAACAATAACATTTTTTTCCAAATATATCTTAAAAATCAATTAAAGAATTAAGAAAATCAGAAGTTTAAAGATTCCAGTAAATTTTGGCAGTAGTAATTACTTACAAATTGGCCGTAAAAGTCATTATTTTTACATGGGGATGTTATAGGAAGGAAGTACTTCCTTAAACCTGTTTTTTAGTACATTTTTAACCAATACCGATAGTCGAAAAAAGGTAAAAAAAACGCGTTCTATTTTTAGAAAAATTGAGGTGAAATTATGTCCAAATTCAACACATCACATTTTTATACCCTCAGCCTTTAGGATAAAGAGGGTATATACACTTTGATACGACCAAAAATGTGCTTCATCGAAATAATGGTTTTAGACCCCAAGTGTGTTTGTACGATATCCGTTCCAGATAATTTTGAGTAGATCTAGCAATGTCCGTCCGTCTGTCTGTCTGGCTGGCTGGTGCGCACGATAACTTTCGAACGGATCAATCGATTCGGTATCGAAATATTTTGTCTAGATTTGATTTGAGTTCGAAGATGGGCCATATAGGTCCACTCCTTCAGGTACCTCCCCCACAAACGTTCAAAAATTGTCGCAAAACTTGTGCACACGATAACTCTCGAAGGGAGTAACCGAATTGAACCAAACTTTGCATATGGTAATACTACCTCTAGGCATACATCAGGTTCGAAATGGATTATATCGGTCCACTCCTTCAGGTACCTCCCACACAAAATTTGAAATAAGTGCAGTTTAGTGACATTTCACGAATCGTTATGAAATTTTTTGTAACAGGATGTTCGTGCGGCCCCCGTTACGTCATTGTAATTACAGAAATTTGGTGTTCAGTCGTCATATATTTTTGTGAGTTTATTGAATACTAGCAAAATGCCCGCTACGTCGTATGCGGAAAAGGAATAATATACAAATAAACAATATTTAATATGAAAATTGTGGACACCGAAAGTTAGTTCGAATTTCTAAAAAAGGATGTTATCGCACCCCTACACATCAACAGAGTATGTTTGAAGAAGTAGCTTTCGGAATTTGTTATATCGAAATAGAAAAAATTCATATTCAAAAAAGTTTACTGTATGCGCACACTTTGACATGGATGGCCTCTATATAACAGTTAATTTTTTTTAACATTTTAATTTAGACCTTTTTGTTCTTCGTACTCTTCGCTCACTAAATGTATAATTCCAGTTTCACCCAATACCAAATTTAGTACCATTCTGTACTTTTCGTATTTAAAACATAAACTCAATAATTCAATCATTAGCGATCTCCATGCCTAATTTCAGAATTTGTATGCATTTCAAAAACTCCTTATCTAAACGCTAACATAGACCCTAATACAAAAATTCGAAATTCCAACTATATCCCTTTATGCAACATCAAAATGGTACCAAATATAGTACTTATAATATAAGTATAAGTTTCAAAAATTACATCCCCATATCCAAAACTATATCCCAAACGCGATACTCATTTACAGCTCTATCTGTTCTTACAAAGCCAATTATAGCAGAATTTAGTACTTTTCGTATACATAAGAACAAATTTCAAAAACCGCCTCCTTATCTATACTCTAAACGCCTACTGCTATCCTAATAACGAATTTCACAATTTCAACTCTACCCCTTTAAACAATAATAATATCTCAATCCTCCACGCAACAGTAATCGTTATTCGAAATTTCACGAATCATGATTCCACCTCTATTCATTCACCCAAATCTAAATCGTACCAAATTTAGTACTTTTCGTACACATATGTACAAATTTCCGAAATCTGTCTCAATCCTCCACGCAACAGTAATTATAATTCCAAATTTCACGATTCCAGCTCTATCTATTCACCATAATCCAAATTGTACCAAATTTAGTACAATTTAGTACTTTTCGTACGCAATAAGTACGAATTCCCAAAACTACCTCAATCCTACGCTCAAAGAGTAATCTTATTTCCAAATTTCGGAATTCCATCTCTATCCGTTCAATCAAATCCAAATAGTACTAAATTTAGTATATTTTTAGTACGAATTTCTACTAATACCTCCATACCTCAATCCTCCACTCCAACAGTAATTTTCATTTCAAATTTCAGGATTCCACCTCTGTCCATTCACTCAAAATCCAAGTTATAGTAAATTTAGTACCTTTTAGTACTTCTCGTACACATAAATACGAAATCCAAAAAAACTATCTCAATTATACAGTCCTTGAGTAATCTTAATTCTAAATTTCAGGATCCGAGCTCTATCCGTTCACCCAAAACCAAATTGTACCAAATCCATACCATTTAGTACTATTCGCAACGTAATAAGTACGAATTTCCAAAACTACCTCAATCCTATACTCCAACAGTAAGGTTGTTTCAAATTTCAGAATTCCATCTCTATCCGTTCAATCATATCCAAATAGTACAAAATTTAGTACATTTTAAGTACGAATTTTCAAAAATTCCTCCATATCTCAATCCTACAATTCGTCAGTAATATTTAAACCAAATGTGATGATTCCAACTACATCCGTTCTCCAAAATGAAAATTTTACCAAATGTAGTACCATTTAGTAGTTTTAGTACACATAAGTACGAAATTCCAAAATCACCTCCATATCTCAATCCTCCAATCCAACAGTAATCTTAATTCCAAATTTCCAGATTCCCCTCTATCCATTCACCCATATCTAAATTGTACCAAATTTAGTCCCGTTTTGTACTTTTCGTATACATAAGTACGAATTACCAAACCTACCTCACCTTATACTCTAACTGTAAACATTATTCCATATTTTAGGTTTTCAGCTCTATCCGTTCACCAAAATCCAAATTGTACCAAATGTAGTACCATTTAGTGCTTTTCATACACATAAGTACGAATTTCCAAAAGCACCCTCATATCTCAATCCTACACCTCAACAGTAATCTTAATTCCAAATTTCAGGTTTCCAGCTATATCCGTTCATCCAAATCCAAATTGTACTAAATTTAGTACCATTTAGAAATTTTCGTACACATAAGTACGAATTTTCAATCCTAAACTTCAACTGTAATCTTATTTCCAAATTTATGTTTCTAGCTCTATCTGTTTATCCAAATACAAATTGTACTACATTTAGTACCATTAGTACATTTCGTACACATAAGTACGACTTTCCAAAACCATTTCCTTACATCAAAACTATTTTCCAACCTTGATTCCCATACCAAATTCCAAGATTCTAGCTATAGCCTTTCAAAATATACAATTGGTACTAAATTTAACAACTTTTAGTACTTTTCGTACACTTATAGGTCGAATTTCCAAAAACCCTTTTGTACATCTTTCCACCTCTCATTCAGTGACCCTCATGCAAAATTTCAGAATTCTAGCTCTTTCCGTTTGGCTAATACAAAGAGTATCACATTTAGTACCTTTTAGTACTTTTCGTACCCTTCTAGTTCGAATTTTCAAAAACCAAGCCTTATCTCAACCATACGCACCAACAGCAACCCACACTCAAAATTTCAAGTTTCTAGCTTCAGCCGTTTCGTCTGGGCGATGATCTGTCAGTCACTCACTCACTTACTCACTTACAAAGCTCTTTTATATGTTAAGATATACAACAGATACAATGACAGGATACCTCTCGAAAGGTACTCCTTTCGCCACCGGCCTTCAAAATTTTTCGGATAAGTGCAGTTTAAGACCTGCACTCGATCGGAAAACAATTGTCTAATATATGAGCGCTGACACTACGTCGCCAGACTGGTTAACCTAAGTAACATGGTAAATGTCATCTTTGATATGATTATTAAAAACAGACGACGAATTTTTATTTGTCATAACTTCTTTTATTTTTCATTGTCATCATTTCATTCATATAGAAGGTGCGCATTTCCTTTATTTGCGGCCCTGGAATATAGGCATAAATCAAATTATTTTTGTTCTAATTTAGTATTTTGTGATTTAATCACCACTCACAAACATATGAACCAACTCCCCTATTATTGGTATTATTGGTTCTGGTTGTGGTTCGGGCTTAGCTTCAGCTGAATTAATGGCCAATATCATGGCAATGGCAATAGCGAATACGTTGGCGAATTTCATTGTATCTCAGGAATTGTAGTCAAATGTTGAACTGATAATTGATGACTTTAACGACTGCTTTTATACCAATTTTTCTAATCGTTCGGCAACCATCAGCAAACTATTCAAAAACATTCGCCTATTGTTAGAAATTAAATAAGTGAAATTGTATGTTCTTTTGTTTTAATTATGTCAATAATTCTTTTCATCTAATAGGTATTTCCCACAGGTTCAGTCCTATTTATTCAGACTTGTTAACAATTCAAGGTTACCGCCAGTCTTGCAGCCTAAAACCGTATTTATACCCTACACCACTATGTGGGGAGGGTATTATAAGTTGGTTTTGGCCAAAAAGTTTGTAACGCATCGAAATAATGGTCGTAGACCCATACTTATATATACCAAAATGAATGTCTCGACGAGCTGAGTCGATCTGGCTATGTGTGTCCGTCCGTCAGTCCGTCCGTCCGTCCGTCTGTCCGTCTGTCCGTCTGTCCATCTAAACCTTGTAATCACGCTACAGGTCGCAATTTTGTTCGGATCGCCACGAAATTTTGGATGTTGATGGGGGTCCCGGAGGGGAAGAAGCCTATTGATTTTGGTGATGGTCGGATAATATTTAGGGGTCGGAATGGGCAAAAAACTTATGTGGATAAAAAGACAACGTTTTTTTTCCAAAGCGAATATCTCAGCTTCTATACGGGGTATACCAAAAGCAAAACCTGACAATAAAAGTTGAAAATATCACCTTTCTAATGATGTAAAGTAGGTTCTCGTAGGTGATCAAACAACGAAGATTTCACAATAGTCGCAAATAAAACCCAAATTTTCATTTTTGCGATTTTAATTATAATAACGAATATCACAGATTTGGTTGGGGACTTTCCAAAAGCAAAGCCTGGCTATGAAAGTAGAAGATCCCATCTTTACAACGATGTAAACTAGGTCGGCGTAGGTGACCAAATAATGGAGATATCCCATGTTTCCACTTTTTTGGAAATCACGCTGCAGGTCGCAATTTTGGTCGGATCGTCACGAAATTTTGAGGGATAATGGGGGTCACACAGACGAAGAAGCCTATTGATTTTGGTGATGGTCGGATAATATTAAGGGGTCGTAATGGGCAAAAAATTTATTTGGAGAAAAAGACAACGTTTTTTTCCTAAACGAATATCTCAGTTTCAATATGGGGTATACCAAAAGCAGAACCTGGCCATGAAAGTAGAAAATATCGCCTTTCTAATGATGTAAAGTAGGTTCTCGTAGGTGATCAAACAACGAATATATCGCAATAGCCGCTAATAGAACCCAACTTTTTATTTTTGCGATTTTAAAAAATAATGACGAATATCACAGCTTTGGTTGGGGATCTTCCAAAAACAAAGTCTGACTATGAAAGTAGAAAATCCCACCTTTACAGTGATGCAAAGTAGGTTGGCGTAGGTGGCCACATAACGGAGATATCACAATAGTCGGCAATACATCCCATTTTTTCATTTTGTTTTAATCACGCAACTGGTCGCAATTTTGATCGGATCGTCACGAAATTTTGGGGGCTAATGGGGATCCTACAGAGAAAGAAGCTTACTGATTTTGGTGATGGTCGGATAATATTCAGTGGGTCGGAATGGGCAAAAAACTTATTTGGAGAAAAAGTCAACGTTTTATTTCAAAGCGAATATCTCCGCTTCTAAAAGGGGTATATCAACAGCAAAACCTGCTAATGAAAGTAGAAAATATCACCTTTGCAACGATGTTACGTAGGTTGTCGTAGGTAGTCAAACAACGAAGATATCGCAAAAGCCGCTAATAGAACACAACTTTTCATTTTTGCGATTTTAATAATAATGACGAATATCACAGCTTTGGTTCGGGACCTTCCAAAAGCAAAGTCTGACAATGAAAGTAAAAAATCCCATCATTACAATGATGTAAGCAGGTTGGCGTAGGTATCCAAATAACGGAGATATTGCAATAGTCGGAAATACATCCCATCTTTCCACTTTTTTGGAAATCACGCTACAGGTCGCAATTTTAATTGGATCGTCACGAAATTTTGGGTGTTATTGGGGGTCCCACTGAGGAAAAAAACTTTTTGATTTTTGATAAAGGTCGGATATTATTCAGGGGTCGGAATGTGAAAAAAAAATATTTGGAAAAAAGACCAACGTTTTATTTCAAAGTTAATATCTCCCTTCTGTATATATCGGTTCCTCACGAAATGTTGGGGGTTGATGGGGGTCTAACAGAGAAAGAAGCCTATTGATGGTTGGCATACATCCATTTTCTATTTGGGTAGTACTGTCGATGCACTTAATGCGTTTCAAAAAAATTGACCTGTATTAAGACATTCAGAGCAAAGCCGCTAAGCTATCCCAATTTTAATATTTTGAATTTTATTAGTCAAAAGCTTATGAACAGGGGTAGTGGTGTAGGGTATCACATAGTCGGCCCCGACCCGACTATAGCCTTGGCTCACTTGTTTTCAACATAAATTTTTTTCGTTTGAAAGATCCCATTTTGAGCTAATTTCGATATTTTTATAAAAAGCTTTTTCTCATTTTAGGCATATAGGAAGTACATGTATCCAAATCTGTACCGATTTCAATATAATTTGGTACGTACGTATTTTTAGACCAAATTCTGTTACATTTTCCAAATCGCATCAACATTTTACAGTGAAAATATACATATATGGGAGCTATACCCAAATCTCGACCAATTCTAATATAATTTGGAAAAAGTATTTCTTGGCGAAATACGGCCACGTTTTCAACATTTCATCGAAATGGATAAAATTTGCCGAAAATATATGGGAACTATATTCAGATCTGAACCGATACTCACCAACAGTAATAGCGTTCGTCCTTTAGACCCCAAGTATGTTTGGACGAAATCCGTTTCAGACAATTTAGCAATGTCCGTCCGTCTGTCTATCTGGCTGGCTGGTGCGCACGATAACTCTCGAACGGATGAACTGATTTGGTTCAAAATTTGGCCTTCGTATTATTTTGTCCAAACTTAGTTTAAGTTCGAAGATAGGCCATATCGGTCCACTCCTTCAGGTACATCCCCCACAAAAATTCGAAATTGTTCGGAAAAATTGTGCGAACGATAACTCTTAAAGATAGTAACCGATTTGGTCCATATTTTACACATCGTCAAATTTCTACCAGAAATAGATGATATTCCAATATGGACTATATCGGTACACTCCTTCGGTTACCTCCCACACAAAATTTCGCTTTGATTTTTGTTGTAACAACTTCTATTTGCTGCCCCCATTACTACGTTATAAGCTTTATCAGGGGCAAGTCCATACTTCCTGAGAAAATAGTTCGAAAGTTTAAAAACCCCTATGGCACCATGTGTAGTGGTTGGAGCTCATGATAACTCTCAAATTGATCAGCCGATTTGGTCGGAAATTTGGCGTTCGTAATATTTTGTCCAAACTTAATTTTAAATCGAAGATAGACCATATCGGTCCACCCCCTCAGGTACCTCTCCACAAAAAAATGAAAATGTTCGGAAACATTGTGCGCACGATAATTCTTGAAGAGAGACATAGATCAGTTTCGAATATGGACTATATAGGTCCTTAAGGCCTGCCCTCAAATCGATTTGCTTCTTTTTGTAAAAACTTGTCTTCGCTGCCACCAATACGATAGTACACGTTTTTTTTTTAGGGGAAAGTCCATACTTCCTGAAAAAATAATACGAAAGGTTTAAAATACCTCTATGGCACCATATGAAGTCGCTGGAGCCCACGATTACTCTCGAAGGGATCAACCGAATCGGTTCAATACTTGGACTTCTAATCCCTTTGGTTTTTGTCGTAACATGTAACTTGTATTCGCTTTCCCCATTACGACGGTACATGTTTTTTCAGGGGCAAGCCCTTACTTCTTGAGATAATGGCACAAAAGCTCCAAAAAAGTCTGCTGACATGTAACTTGTATTCGCTTTCCCCATTACGACGGTACATCTTTTTTCAGGGGCAAGCCCTTACTTCTTGAGATAATGGCACAAAAGCTCCAAAAAAGTCTGCTGGCACCAACTAAACTGGGTAGTACGTAAGATAACCCTCGAAGGGAGAAACCAATTTGGTCCAAACGTTGTACAACGTGTTATATAGACGTCAGTAGTATTGTGTGTTACCTTTTTCTTTAGGTCCGAGGGTTTTTTACTTGTTTGATTCAATATTTGGCGAAAAATTGCTTTTAGCTGGCGCAAATTGGATACTACCTAAATGCGGACCTGCCGGTTACAGACAACTTCAGACAGACAATTTGTATTTTTTTATTTTTCTGTAATCATTTTTATATTTCAATTATTTGTGACCTAAAACAATATATAGGAAATTTAAATATATATATGGTAAAAACCAAAATTCCTTTAGAATTCCATTTGAAAAAAAAAAAAACTGCGAGCACATGTACGATTTTTGGTATAGAAGTTAAGGAAAAAATGCTGGTTTCAAATCTGTTAGCGTTCACAAAATTGGCTGATGCGCGTTTTTTTTTTGTCTCTTATAAAGAAAAATATTTTAAAATGTAATATTTGTTGTATTGATAAAATGTATGCATATGACCCATAATTTCTAAAATATGTTTTTATTTTCGCGGAATATCAAAAAAAAAAATAATAAAAACATCATAGAGCAAATCTAAATTATACTAACTCAGAGTCCATATAAACCTCAACAAATAAATTAAAAGTACGTACAGAATAGACAACGCGTAACAAGTGAACCAAGGCTATAGTCGGGTCGGGACCGACTATGTGATACCCTACACCACTACTCCCGAGCATAAGCTTTTCACTGGTAAAATTCAAAATATTAAAATTGGGATAGCTTAGTGCCTTTGCTCTGAATGTCTTAATTAATACAGGTCAATTTTGTTGAAACGCATTTAAGTACATCGTCAGTACAACTTAAATAAAAAATGCAAAAGTGGGATGTATGCCAACCATCAATAGGCTTCTTTCTCTGTGAGACTTCCATCAACCCCAAAAATTTCTCGAGGATCCGATCAAAATTCCGTCCTGTATTGTGATTGCACAAAAAATGAAAAAAGGGATGCATTGCCGACTATTGCGATATCTCTGTTGTTTGGCCACCTATGACAACCTACTTCACATCGTTGTAAAGGTGATATTTTCTACATTTCTTGCCAGGTTTTGCTTTTGATATACCTCTTACAGAAGAGAGATATTCGCTTTGAAATAAAACGTTGGCATTTTCTCCAAATAAGTTTTTTTTTTTCAAATTCCCAACCCTGAATAATATCCGACCATTACCAAAATCAATAGGTTTTTTCCTCTGTGGGACCCTCATTGACACCCAAGACTTCGTGACGATCCAATCAAAATTGCGACGTGTAGCGTGATTACAAAACAATTAAAAAATGGGATGTATTACCAACCTGCTTTACATCATTGTAAAGGTAGGATTTTCTACTTTCATATTCAGACTTTGCTTTTGGAAGGTCCTCAACCAAAGCTGTGATATTCGCCATTATTATTAAAATCGCAAAAATGAAAAGTTGTGTTCTATTAGCGGCTATTGCGATATCTTCGTTATTTGACCACCTACGACAACATACGTTACATCGTTGCAAATGTGATATTTCTACTTTCGTTAGCAGGTTTTGTTTTTGATATACCTTCTTCTTCTCCGGGACCCCCATGAACACCCAACATTTTGTGACGATCCCATCAAAATTGCGACCTGTAGCGTGACTTCCAAAAAAAATGGAAAAATGGGATGTATTACCGACTATTGCAATATCTCCGTTATTTGGTCATCTACGCCGACCTAGTTTGCATCATTGTAAAGATGCGAACTTCTACTTTCATAGTCAGGCTTTGCTTTTGAAAAGTCCCCAAACAAATCTGTGATATTCGTCATTATAATTAAAATAGCAAGAATGAAAATTTGGGTTTTATTTGCGACAATTGTAATATCTTCGTTGTTTGATCACCTACGAGAACTTACTTTACATCATTGGAAAGATGATATTTTCTACTTTTATTGTCAGGTCTTGCTTTTGGTATACCCCATATAGAAGCTGAGATATTCGCTTTGGAAAAAACGTTGTCTTTTTATCCACATAAGTTTTTTGCCCATTCCGACCCCTGAATGTTATCCGACCATCACCAAAATGAATAGGCTTCTTCCCCTCCGGGACCATCATCAGACGGACAGACGGACCGACGGACGGACACACATAGCCAGATCGACTCAGCTCGTCGATACATTCATTTTGGTATATATAAGTATGGGTCTAGGACCATTATTCCGATCAAAATTGCGACCTGTAGCGTGATTACAAGGTTTAGATGGACAGACGGACCGACGGACGGACACACATAGCCAGATCGACTCAGCTCGTCGATACATTCATTTTGGTATATATAAGTATGGGTCTAGGACCATTATTTCGATGCGTTACAAACTTTTTGGGCAAAACCAACTTATAATACCCTCCCCACATAGTGGTGTAGGGAATAAAAATATTATATTTATTAGCATATTCCATCAGGAACATAAACTATTCACATAGAATCTCCATCTTACTCTATCCGATGCAACGTATCTTAACTCATTGAATGTTTTTCCGGTTTCATTGGAAATGGTTCTTCGCCAAGTGGTTTTTGGCCGTCCTCCGCACGATTACCCTGCGGATTCCAGCTCAGTGTTTCATGGCAAATATCATCAAAAGGCTTACGGAGTGTGTGACCGATCCAGTTGTATTTGCGTCGTTTTATTTGTATGTTAATATCTTCTTGTTGAGCCAGTTGTAGAAGGTCTTCATTTGAGATAGTCCTAGGCCACCATATTTTTAAAATGTTGCGAAGACATCTATTAGTGATGCAGTTTATTTTTAATTCTTTCGTTCACTAGCCAGGTTTCAGATTCATACAGTAGTACTGACTTGACTCAGGCATTATAAAGGTGCAGTTTCGTTTTTGGAGAATATGCACCAGAGTTCCAAATATTTTTTAGGCTGCAGTATGCACCTCTGGCTTTTTGAATGCGGATGTCGACATCATCATTTGCTCCGCCGCTAGGGTTGATGTTGCTACCTAGATAGCAGAAGTTATTGACATTTTCAATTAGTTTCCCGTTCAGAAAGAATGAAGGGTTTTGGTTTGATTTAATAAGCATACTCTTCGTTTCTTCAGCATTTATGTACAGGCCGAATTTTGCTGTTTGCTCAGAAAGTTGATTAATTTTAGTTTGCATATTTTCTCTGCTTGTTGCAAGTAGCACGATGTCGTTTGCATATTCGAGGTTATGATGTAGCCTCCAGGGATGCCTTTGTTTTGATTGGATGAATATGACAATATTTCGTCAAGAGTTGTTATGAAAAGGAGAGGAGAAAGCAGACATCCCTGTTTAACTCCGATGATGGTTTTGAATGCTTCGCTTATTTTACCCTTGTGAAAAACTCTCATGGTTGAGTTGGTATATTGAGCTTTTATCATATTTCATATTTTCATATTTTTATTTTATAAAAATATGAAACCAAAATTATAAACATTGCCTTTTTTAATTGCATATTATACTTACTTCCTTAGCTGGCCCATTACAGAACATTTGTTGCATAGACCGAACTAAGAATAGATCTCCAATTCTCCCTGTTTTTCGCTTTGCTTTTTGGAATACCGCACCTTTTCATTTCTTCATCCACTTGTATGCTCCATCGAAGCTTAGGCCTCCCGATTCTGCGTGCACCGCCATGTGGCATGTATTCATACGCCTTTTTAGCGGGTTCATCATCGTTCATTCTTATGATATGGTCTAGCCAATGCAATCGCTGCATCTCGATACGTTTAACTATATTGATGTCTTTGTTTAGCTAATATAGCTCGTGGTTCATACGACGTCGATATTCACCGTCAACACAAATAGGCCCGTAGATCTTTCGAAGAATTTTCCTCTCAAACACACCAAGCACTGCCTTATCTGCTTGCACAAGTACCCAGGCTTCGGAGCCATACATTAGCACGGGCAGTATCAGCGTTTTGTATAGTGTTATTTTTGTTTGACGAGATGTGACATTGTTTTTAAATTGCTTACTTAAGCCATAGTAGCATCTGTTGGCCAATACAATTCTTCTTCTTATTTCACAACTGATGTTGTTTGTTGTGTTTATGGCAGTGCCGAGGTAGACGAAGTCTTTAACTCTATGGACGCTTTTCGCGTCGACACCATCAATTTGGTCTTTTCGCCGTTTACCCCAGACCCACTTTCGCAGATTCTCCTTCGACCTTCCTAAAAAATATCAGTTTTTTCCTTTACTGATCGTCCTATGATGTCTATGTCATCAGCATAGGCAAGTAAGATGAGTCTAATGGTGCATATTGTGCAATTTCTTTTAACGTTTGCCTCTCATATAACCTTTTCCAGCAGAATGTTGAAGAAATCACACGAAAGGCTGCCTCCTTGCCTGAAAGCTCTTTTGGAACAAAACTCTTCGGAGATGTTCTTTTCTATTTTAACTGAGGATCGTGTGCCAGTTAAAGACATTTTACAAAGCCGACATGGCTTGGAATACCTTTGAACGTAGGGGACTGTCGAAGGCTGCTTTATAATCGACAAAAAGGTGGTAGGTGTCGATCTGCACCTCTTGGGTCTTCTCCAGGATTAGGGTAAATATCTGGTCAATGGTGAACTTGCCAGGTCTAAAGCCGCATTGGTATGGCCCAATTATTTCGTTGACCATAGGCTTTAGCCGTTCGCACAATATCCCTGACACTATCTTGTAGGCAATAGGGAGAAGACTTATGCCCCTATAGGTGGAGCATACAGTCTTATTTCCTTTCTTATTGACGGGACGCATGATGCTCAGGTTCCAATCGTCGGGTACGCGTTCTTCCTGACAGATGGTGCTAACTAGCTTATGCATACACCTTATCAGCGTGTCGCCTCCGGGTTTGAACAGGTCGGCTGGTAGGCCATCGGCTTCTGCTGCCTTATTATTCTTCAGCCGGTTTATTGCTGTCTTTACCTCATCTTGGCCGGGTGGTATACACAGCTGCTCAAAATAATATATACACTATGTGCATTTTTCTTGAAAGTTCAAGTATTGCAGTATTTATTGGTTAAAAGTTGTTTTTGAACACAAAAGTATGTTAATTTGTGCCCTCATAAAGCCCAAATTTACGTTCGATTAAACATTATCACTCTCGTTTATTTGTCTCCAAAATATTACGTCACCGTACGCAAGCTCAGGAAGGAGCCAGTACGCTACTGAAGGTACCTTGTTTCACCCATGTACATTCATCCGGTTTGAAATTATTTCCGGTTTGAAATTATTTCTAATTAATAAATCGCCCATTTAAAGCGGTTCATGTCCGGTTTATGCTACTTTTCTAGGGAATATTTTTTAAATATTTCATCATTTCGAATTTGGATTCTTATTTTTGTAAATTTTTAATTGCATTTAATATTATTTCCCTTCAGAATGCGAACATTGTGGTAAATATTTATTGGTAAAAACGATGAAAGTATGCTACGAAATGTCACCTGGGATAACTTAAGAAATAAAGTCCTGAGGTAAACATTTTGTTAGGAAAGTGGTAGGGGTAAGATTCGAAAATACTATCTACTAGCCCATTGTAATATTTTCAACAAAATTTCATATGCAAAATTAATACAAGTTTATTATTTCCTGTTTTAACTAAAGTGTTTATATTATCATTAGCAGCGATATTTTTTTGCGAGAAAACTTAAAATGATATTTTTGAGTCTTTTTAAAGTCCCGAATAGTTTGAAGGGTAATAGGTGTATTCTTCCATGCTAGTCCCTTGGTTTTTGATTGAGAAAATACTCTTTCTTTACTCCTAACAAATCCCTGACTTTATATGAATGTAAAATTTATGATTAAATTTTTATCGCATATTTAAAATTTTCATCAAAAGTCGAAAATTACAAAAAAGTCGATTTTTTTAATTGCTTGCGTTTTAGGTAAATTGCGTAGAGATACATAGGCCAAATAAAGCTTTATGAGCATGAAATGAATGATAATAGACAATTCTATAAGAAAATGCAAAAACAACAAGTAAAAAAGCGTTAAGTTCGGCCGGGCCGAACTTTTCATACCCTCCACCATAAAATATTCTGAACTAAAATGGAATAATTAGTTGTCATTCCTGTCCCCAACTTTAAGTGGGTACGTTAAAATGTCACATAATGTACATAAAATGCTTCATTCGGGAGGCCCTTTTTATGATGCCTATATCTAACTATGTATGTTGACAATTTTTGGTGGGCTAGAAATTAGGAGGTACCGTTATATAGGGGTTATAATAAAACATGGACCTATGTTGACAGTTTTTGATGGGAGCCTTTAATGTCAAATAACTCCTAATTCGGTTCAATATTGTAGCTAGAATCCTCAAAATACCGAAAATCGGTACATAACGTGGGAACTTCAAATGTCATTAACAGCTAGTTCGGATGTATGTAGGCTATACGAAAATATGAACTTAAATGAACAATTTTTGTTGGCTTTTAAATTTCAAATTACAGAAAGTTCGTCCAAAAAATAAAGCTAAGGTACGGAAAATCGGGAGGTTTGTTTTGGGGCTATAGCCCGTTAAACATTTTAAGTAAAATCCTCAAAGTACCGAAAATCGGGAAGTATCGTTATATTGGGGCTATGTTGAAAATTGTTTATGCAGATGTGTGGTGACCACTACAACCTTCAAATGTTAAATTACAGTCGGTTAAAAATTGTAGCTAAAATTGCCAAATTACTGAAAATTGGGAAGTACCGTTATATGGGAGCTATATCCGAACATGGACCTATGTTGACAATTTTTGATGGAGAGGTGTTATGACCACTAAGAACTTCAAATGTCAAATTACTGCGAGTTCGGTTTAATATTGTAGCTAAACTCATCAAATTATTGAAAATCGGGAGGTACCGTTATATGGGGGCTTTATAAATACATCGACCTTTCTTGACAATTTTTGGTGGAGAGGTGTGGTGACCACAAAGAATTTCGAATGTCAAATGTTCAAATTACAGATAATTCGGCTAAAATTTGTAGGTAAAATTCTCAAAATACCGAAAATCGGGAGGTACCGTTATATGAGGCTATACCAAAACATGGACCTATGTTCATAATTTTTTCGAATATATGTTTTTTGGTCATTAAGAGCCCTAAAATGTAGCTAAAAACGTCAAAATGCCGTTAATCGAGGGTACCGTTATATTGGGGCTATACCAAAACGTGGAGCTATGTCCACAACTTTTGTTATATAAGTTAACATCAAATATATTTCTTCAAACCACTGTCCAAACATCACATCATATCGCAACATGATCTGCTTAGTTTGCATGTGAACGTCTGGACAAACGTATTCGCATAAGTTCATTTAATATGCCAACGAGGAGTATTGGATTTTACTATGGGAAATGCTGAATAAACTACACGTGTAGTAAACACGTGCAATGGTATAACTGTTTATATCAACAAAACAGATATATCATATACATAACAGATATAATATGATATAAATGTGGGAATGAGTGTAACAGTTATGATATTGTTTGGGTTGTGTATACTCACAATAACATAACTGTTAGAAACAGTTCTGTGTTGTATATGAACGAGTGAGAACTTTATTTGTTTTTTCGTTCTCAAGTATCTGTTGTACAACAGATATTTTTCAAATACTACAGATACCAACAGATACTATAGGTGTAACAGGCTTGTGTGAATAACTTCTAAGGAAAATTTCATAAAAAATAACATTTTTAAACATTTTTATTATTTAGGGGATAAATAAATATTAAAGCCATGAACTGTTATAACTGAACGCATCAATTCGAATGTTTTTCTGGGTTCAGTGAGTGGAATGTACGAGGGCTACAGAAAAGTTTCCGACCTAATAATGAAAACGCGAATATTTATCAAAAAAAGTTTTATTACATTCCAAATATTTACTGCAAACAGTTTTGTTATATTGAAGCGTTTTTGTGGTTATTTCAAAACTAGGTTTAAAATACCTTTAAACCAATTTATTTCCCGCAGAGAAGTGTTAGCTTGTTACATTTTTAATTTGGTGTGGTACTGATTAAAAAGAGAGGGAGATAGAGAGAGTAACATATTTGCTTTCCTATGGTTAGTTTAAACAAATACTTATATATTATATGTGCCTACAACATCCCGGAAGGGAGAAGGCATACTTCTTCCATATCAATGAGTGCACAGCGATTCATATTGGCACAATGATATGGGACCTACTTTTATCGCCGAGTCCGAACGGAGTATCTTACGACACAACTTCTAAAAAAGTTTTCATGGAAGGGAAAGGGGATACTTCTTCCATATCAAGTCCGAGCCCGAACAGAGTATCTTACGACACAACTTGTAAATAAGTTTTCATGGCTGAAATACTCAGGCCCCCACCGCCGAAAATGTTGTTGTTCTGGTCGGGGATTGACCTTAAGAGAATAATACCTTCAAAAGCCCTTAAAACGACGCGTCACTTCGCAAGGTAGGGGTTGTTCCAAGCTGAATGGACCTACAATACATTTACCGAAGTATTATCCACCTACATACTTCAGACCAGGGCTTCGGAGTCGAGCCATTTTTGGTCAGACTCCGACTCCAGTCCAATTTTTTTCTCGACTCCGACTCCGACTCCAACTCCGGAGTCGACTCCGAAAATAGATAAAATAAAATTCACAACTTAAATTACAGTCATTTCAGTTTGAACTTTGAAGATACATTACATTGGGAGGATACCAAAACATAGACCTATATTGCTCGTTTTTTTTCTCGTTGACAATACGGAATACAAAGTAACAAGCACTTCAGCATACTTCACACTTCAGAACATGTAGCAAAACCCTTCAAAGCAACTGCAATCGGACGGTATCGTTACAAGGTTCCTCTACCTAAACACCGACGTACGAGTATATTTACAATTTTCCGAATTTGACTTATGTACCCAATGAGACACGAAATACCAAATTACCATAATCGAAAAATCATTTGACTCTTCTCATCGAAGAACAACAGGATAGCATAGGAATATCCCCTTAAATAGAAAGAGAAATGGTTAAGTAGGTTTACTTATAGATAACCACACACTATTCTATTATAAAAAAGCAGACTTCTTTATAAAAGACGTTCTTCAAAAGACCAAATATGTCGTTTAGAAAATAGCAGGAACATCGTCTTTAAGAAGATTCTAACTTTTCTCATACAAATTCAGCAAGAAGTCTAGTAGGTCTTTCGTATGATTTCCCTTAAAGAACTACAAGGTCTTTCATAGAAGTCCAACAGGCTCTTTCGCAGCAGACATAAATGACTTCTAATAAAAAACAAAAAGAGGAGACTAGTGAGTCTTCTATAAAATGGCCTGTAAATCTTCTAAAATATCTTCCCAAGGTATATTTGGAACATGCAAACATTATTCCAATCAATTGATCCAAAAATGTTTCCGATATGAATTTTGTAGTAAAAAAAGGGATTAAGAGTTTTTTAAATTATGATCATTTAAATAATTTAAATTGATTTGACAAATTTTGATAAATGTAAAACAGATTGTTGCCCGGAGTCGGAGTCGAGCTTTTTTTCACGACTCCGGCTCCGACTCCGACTCCAGAAAAATTTGCTAGACTCCGACTCCGAAGCCCTGCTTCAGACATTAAAGTCATTTCCACAGAAGTACAGTCATGGGGCTATATCGGTGTAGAAGCAGGCTGATAAAGAACATATACACTTTATATGATCTTAAATTATTATTTCGAGGAGTTACAAACAGAATGACAAACATAATATACCCTCCATAACAAATTAAACGATTTTGTTATTCCTAATGGTTTTCATAATGCAGAATTTTTTATTCGTCCATGGAATGATTCTGAAGAAATTCGAAATTCATTTTGATTTAGGAACGCGATATCTTATAGAGAATTTTACGGTCGTTGTCTTTTGCTTTAGTCACATTTTGGTAAGGCTCGCAGTTTTTGAGATATATAAAAAAACCCAAAAATATGACCTATGACCATGAATAACTTTCTTTGCACGCATGGGACCAACAGAGATTTTTAGGACCTCATTTGTAATGACAAATCCTACATTTCCACCAAAATTCAGCTCTGTGGGAATTTTTCTATTTCAATTCCTATTTTGTTTGGGCTACATACAATAAATACTTATTGTATCACACCAATATCCATTTATATCAGTTTGTACAAACCAGATATAAACAAATATGTTCCTTTTTTTCTGTCTATACCAACTCATATCATACCTGTTTGAAAAAGTATCAGTATCAACTTGTAACTGAAACTACATTCTACATATCCATACTCACTCAATGTTGAAAAATGTCGGAACTGATATATTCAGTTGTATCCATGCAGGTGTTTAACGTGTAGAGGGAATACAGCAAAATTAGGTTTGGATTATGATTAAATTAAGTTAAAAGTTTTGTGTCCATTTATTACTCAATAAAGTAAGACGTGCAGTTCGCACGTCCGGTTTTTTAAAAACATAAAATAATTTATTTTATTTTATCTGGCGCCCGAGCAGGGACCCCTCCGCGTTTATCCTTACAAAGTCTGCACCGTAGTGGCAGCAAGGACCGGGGTCCAGTCGTAAAAAATAAAAAAAAAAATAAAAACGCGCAAATGTTTGAATTTATAGATCGCGGAAATGGTGCGCCCTTGTACCATTAAATTCGGAAACGGGAGTCTGTAAAAAGACAGCGGCCGCGGTGTAGCTTAAGTAAAAAACATTAGAACATTAAGAGAACAAAAAAGAAATTGAACAAATGTGAAAAAACTGCAGTCAAAAGTGAATGTGAAAAATAATTAAAAATTAAGAAAAAGAATTAAAAATAGAAATAGAATTAAGAAATTAAAAATGTGAAAAACTATAAACAATGAAATGAAAAATACATTGAAAGGTAAATAAACAAGAATAACAAATTAAAAAGTAGAAATTAAACAATTAATTAAGAAGAGGAAAATAAAGATAATTTGAAAAAGAATATTGAAAAGCAAATTTTAAAAATATAAACTAAGGAAATAAAATTATATTAAAGTGAATAAGAATACAAAAATTGTTAAAGAAGTAGAAAAAAAGATAAATTTGAAAAGAATATTGAAAGGCAAGTTTAAAAATATAAATTAACGAAATAAAATTTATATCATAGTGAATAAGAATACAGAAATTGTTAAAAAAATAGAAATAAAAATAGGTAAAAACACTTTTTAAGTTAAACGGTTTTATGTTAAACATACATTGCAATGTTTAAGATAAATGTACTAAAAACCAAAAAATAATAAAATAGATACAGTCGTGGGAATTATAAACATATGCATAGACTAGACTAAAATAAAACCGTGGGGCACGTCAATTGTCTACAAATTATCGACTTAATGTGCGATAGAAGAATCGTTTAATTCGTCGTTAGGCAGTTGGCCCGCAGACGGTGAGGAAATTACTTACTATTTTTTTGCTCATGGAAATTCCAATAGTTATACACTCCATGTAAATAAAAGAGATGTTTCAACTAGTTTATCGTTGGACATTCACACTGCTGGCTGGCGAGGAATCGTTTCACTGTTCGTAGTTTGTCTTTAATCGCTCACCACTATGAAACCCTAAAACTCGCTTATAATCGAGCTTGCTAGCTTGTTTCCACATTCTAGCCCTACTTATCACACGTCCATCGTTGTCGGTTGAACAACTGCCTAATTATAGAGTAACATTACAAAACAAACATTTTAATCAACGATTGTAGACAATTGACGTGCCCCACGGTTTTATTTTAGTCTAGTCTATGCATATGTTTATAATTCCCACGACTGTATCTATTTTATTATTTTTTGGTTTTTAGTACATTTATCTTAAACATTGCAATGTATGTTTAACATAAAACCGTTTAACTTAAAAAGTGTTTTTACCTATTTTTATACCCTACACCACTATGTGGGGAGGGTATTATAAGTTGGTTTTGGCCAAAAAGTTTGTAACGCATCGAAATAATGGTCGTAGACCCATACTTATATATACCAAAATGAATGTCTCGACGAGCTGAGTCGATCTGGCTATGTGTGTCCGTCCGTCAATCCGTCCGTCCGTCCGTCTGTCCGTCTGTCCGTCTGTCCATCTAAACCTTGTAATCACGCTACAGGTCGCAATTTTGTTCGGATCGCCACGAAATTTTGGATGTTGATGGGGGTCCCGGAGGGGAAGAAGCCTATTGATTTTGGTGATGGTCGGATAATATTTAGGGGTCGGAATGGGCAAAAAACTTATGTGGATAAAAAGACAACGTTTTTTTTCCAAAGCGAATATCTCAGCTTCTATACGGGGTATACCAAAAGCAAAACCTGACAATAAAAGTTGAAAATATCACCTTTCTAATGATGTAAAGTAGGTTCTCGTAGGTGATCAAACAACGAAGATTTCACAATAGTCGCAAATAAAACCCAAATTTTCATTTTTGCGATTTTAATTATAATAACGAATATCACAGATTTGGTTGGGGACTTTCCAAAAGCAAAGCCTGGCTATGAAAGTAGAAGATCCCATCTTTACAACGATGTAAACTAGGTCGGCGTAGGTGACCAAATAATGGAGATATCCCATGTTTCCACTTTTTTGGAAATCACGCTGCAGGTCGCAATTTTGGTCGGATCGTCACGAAATTTTGAGGGATAATGGGGGTCACACAGACGAAGAAGCCTATTGATTTTGGTGATGGTCGGATAATATTAAGGGGTCGTAATGGGCAAAAAATTTATTTGGAGAAAAAGACAACGTTTTTTTCCTAAACGAATATCTCAGTTTCAATATGGGGTATACCAAAAGCAGAACCTGGCCATGAAAGTAGAAAATATCGCCTTTCTAATGATGTAAAGTAGGTTCTCGTAGGTGATCAAACAACGAATATATCGCAATAGCCGCTAATAGAACCCAACTTTTTATTTTTGCGATTTTAAAAAATAATGACGAATATCACAGCTTTGGTTGGGGATCTTCCAAAAACAAAGTCTGACTATGAAAGTAGAAAATCCCACCTTTACAGTGATGCAAAGTAGGTTGGCGTAGGTGGCCACATAACGGAGATATCACAATAGTCGGCAATACATCCCATTTTTTCATTTTGTTTTAATCACGCAACTGGTCGCAATTTTGATCGGATCGTCACGAAATTTTGGGGGCTAATGGGGATCCTACAGAGAAAGAAGCTTACTGATTTTGGTGATGGTCGGATAATATTCAGTGGGTCGGAATGGGCAAAAAACTTATTTGGAGAAAAAGTCAACGTTTTATTTCAAAGCGAATATCTCCGCTTCTAAAAGGGGTATATCAACAGCAAAACCTGCTAATGAAAGTAGAAAATATCACCTTTGCAACGATGTTACGTAGGTTGTCGTAGGTAGTCAAACAACGAAGATATCGCAAAAGCCGCTAATAGAACACAACTTTTCATTTTTGCGATTTTAATAATAATGACGAATATCACAGCTTTGGTTCGGGACCTTCCAAAAGCAAAGTCTGACAATGAAAGTAAAAAATCCCATCATTACAATGATGTAAGCAGGTTGGCGTAGGTATCCAAATAACGGAGATATTGCAATAGTCGGAAATACATCCCATCTTTCCACTTTTTTGGAAATCACGCTACAGGTCGCAATTTTAATTGGATCGTCACGAAATTTTGGGTGTTATTGGGGGTCCCACTGAGGAAAAAAACTTTTTGATTTTTGATAAAGGTCGGATATTATTCAGGGGTCGGAATGTGAAAAAAAAATATTTGGAAAAAAGACCAACGTTTTATTTCAAAGTTAATATCTCCCTTCTGTATATATCGGTTCCTCACGAAATGTTGGGGGTTGATGGGGGTCTAACAGAGAAAGAAGCCTATTGATGGTTGGCATACATCCATTTTCTATTTGGGTAGTACTGTCGATGCACTTAATGCGTTTCAAAAAAATTGACCTGTATTAAGACATTCAGAGCAAAGCCGCTAAGCTATCCCAATTTTAATATTTTGAATTTTATTAGTCAAAAGCTTATGAACAGGGGTAGTGGTGTAGGGTATCACATAGTCGGCCCCGACCCGACTATAGCCTTGGCTCACTTGTTATACCCTACACCACTATGTGGGGAGGGTATTATAAGTTGGTTTTGGCCAAAAAGTTTGTAACGCATCGAAATAATGGTCGTAGACCCATACTTATATATACCAAAATGAATGTCTCGACGAGCTGAGTCGATCTGGCTATGTGTGTCCGTCCGTCAATCCGTCCGTCCGTCCGTCTGTCCGTCTGTCCGTCTGTCCATCTAAACCTTGTAATCACGCTACAGGTCGCAATTTTGTTCGGATCGCCACGAAATTTTGGATGTTGATGGGGGTCCCGGAGGGGAAGAAGCCTATTGATTTTGGTGATGGTCGGATAATATTTAGGGGTCGGAATGGGCAAAAAACTTATGTGGATAAAAAGACAACGTTTTTTTTCCAAAGCGAATATCTCAGCTTCTATACGGGGTATACCAAAAGCAAAACCTGACAATAAAAGTTGAAAATATCACCTTTCTAATGATGTAAAGTAGGTTCTCGTAGGTGATCAAACAACGAAGATTTCACAATAGTCGCAAATAAAACCCAAATTTTCATTTTTGCGATTTTAATTATAATAACGAATATCACAGATTTGGTTGGGGACTTTCCAAAAGCAAAGCCTGGCTATGAAAGTAGAAGATCCCATCTTTACAACGATGTAAACTAGGTCGGCGTAGGTGACCAAATAATGGAGATATCCCATGTTTCCACTTTTTTGGAAATCACGCTGCAGGTCGCAATTTTGGTCGGATCGTCACGAAATTTTGAGGGATAATGGGGGTCACACAGACGAAGAAGCCTATTGATTTTGGTGATGGTCGGATAATATTAAGGGGTCGTAATGGGCAAAAAATTTATTTGGAGAAAAAGACAACGTTTTTTTCCTAAACGAATATCTCAGTTTCAATATGGGGTATACCAAAAGCAGAACCTGGCCATGAAAGTAGAAAATATCGCCTTTCTAATGATGTAAAGTAGGTTCTCGTAGGTGATCAAACAACGAATATATCGCAATAGCCGCTAATAGAACCCAACTTTTTATTTTTGCGATTTTAAAAAATAATGACGAATATCACAGCTTTGGTTGGGGATCTTCCAAAAACAAAGTCTGACTATGAAAGTAGAAAATCCCACCTTTACAGTGATGCAAAGTAGGTTGGCGTAGGTGGCCACATAACGGAGATATCACAATAGTCGGCAATACATCCCATTTTTTCATTTTGTTTTAATCACGCAACTGGTCGCAATTTTGATCGGATCGTCACGAAATTTTGGGGGCTAATGGGGATCCTACAGAGAAAGAAGCTTACTGATTTTGGTGATGGTCGGATAATATTCAGTGGGTCGGAATGGGCAAAAAACTTATTTGGAGAAAAAGTCAACGTTTTATTTCAAAGCGAATATCTCCGCTTCTAAAAGGGGTATATCAACAGCAAAACCTGCTAATGAAAGTAGAAAATATCACCTTTGCAACGATGTTACGTAGGTTGTCGTAGGTAGTCAAACAACGAAGATATCGCAAAAGCCGCTAATAGAACACAACTTTTCATTTTTGCGATTTTAATAATAATGACGAATATCACAGCTTTGGTTCGGGACCTTCCAAAAGCAAAGTCTGACAATGAAAGTAAAAAATCCCATCATTACAATGATGTAAGCAGGTTGGCGTAGGTATCCAAATAACGGAGATATTGCAATAGTCGGAAATACATCCCATCTTTCCACTTTTTTGGAAATCACGCTACAGGTCGCAATTTTAATTGGATCGTCACGAAATTTTGGGTGTTATTGGGGGTCCCACTGAGGAAAAAAACTTTTTGATTTTTGATAAAGGTCGGATATTATTCAGGGGTCGGAATGTGAAAAAAAAATATTTGGAAAAAAGACCAACGTTTTATTTCAAAGTTAATATCTCCCTTCTGTATATATCGGTTCCTCACGAAATGTTGGGGGTTGATGGGGGTCTAACAGAGAAAGAAGCCTATTGATGGTTGGCATACATCCATTTTCTATTTGGGTAGTACTGTCGATGCACTTAATGCGTTTCAAAAAAATTGACCTGTATTAAGACATTCAGAGCAAAGCCGCTAAGCTATCCCAATTTTAATATTTTGAATTTTATTAGTCAAAAGCTTATGAACAGGGGTAGTGGTGTAGGGTATCACATAGTCGGCCCCGACCCGACTATAGCCTTGGCTCACTTGTTATTTTCTAGTTTTTAGTTTTTATTTCGCATTCTGTTTAATTCATTTAGTGCTTCATTATTGCAAGGTTTCTTGCCCGTTAGTTTATTGCAGTCCAACTCCTCTATACGTAGACCCTGCAAAGATCTTACTCTACTAAGAGCCACGTAGGCTTGACCTTCCTCAAACAGTTTCGCACCTATGTATACGACTGCGTGATCCACAGTGCTGGCCTGCATTTTATGTATTGTAGAAGCCCATGATAGTATTAAAGGCAACACACATCTGTGTGTATCGCTCCCGTTGTTTTGTTAACCTGGCTTCATATTCTTCAGGCGTTTCTGACGCTATCTTCTGTGTGTATCGCTCACGTTGCTTTGTTAACCTGGCTTCATATTCTTCAGGCGTTTCTGACGCCGTCATTTCTGTATATCGCTGACGTTGCTTTTTTAACCTGGCCTCATATTGCTCAGGTGTTTTTGACGCTAATTGTTCCCGTCCTTTCTGTAACCGACTATTTCTATCACCTTCACTTTCTTTAGCTCGTTTTGCTTTATACTTTTCTTTCGCTTTTTGTAGCCTTCGTTTACGTTGTGTTGCAGTTTCTGTTTTATTTGTGTTTGTATTTTTTATATATTTTTTTACCATTTTGTTCCCACGAGTAATGGACATTTAAACGGTCGACCCCCCCAGAGGTCCAATAAAGGGGCAAGGCTATGTACAACAAGATGAGCCTGAGTCTTGAGGGGAAAACGCTAACGACATATCATTTTTATCCACCCTAATGCCATACAGTTCTGGGCGCGTTTTAACCTTTCACCTTAACTTGGGTGGTGTACCGCTAACGACGTATCATTTTTAGCCACCCTAACGCCACACAGTCCTAAACACGATCAAAAATCTTGACTTGGGTGGTGGATTCAGGCTGGATTAATCAGATACCTAAATTACAGATTCAATTTCTAAATTTAAATCTTAATTATACGCACTAAATGGCTGCGCCCATCTTAAATATTGAGGTTGTATAGTGCACTGTATTCTTCTTGTCAAGCCCTTTTATTTGATACCCATATTGGTGGGATTGATAAAAAATTGTTATCAGCCATTTGGTAGCGGCGGCCATCTTAGATTTCAATTTTGTATTCTACTTGTAGAGACCTTTCATTTGATACCCATGTTGATGGGATTGATAAAACCTAAGTTATCCGCCATTTTGTAGAGGCCGCCATCTTGGTTTTTAATTTTATATAGTACATTGTATTCTACTGGTTGAGCACTTTCATTTGATACCCATATTGATGGGATTGATAAAACCTACGTTATCCGCAATTTTGGAGCGGCCGCCATCTTGGATTTCAATTTTTATAGTATATTGTATTCTGCTTGTTGAGCCCTTTCATTTGATACCCATATTGATGGGATTGATAAAACCTACGTTATCCGCCATTTTGTAGCGGCCGCCATCTTGGATTTCAATTTTTATAGTATATTGTATTCTGCTTGTTGAGCCCTTTCATTTGATACCCATATTGATGGGATTGATAAAACCTACGTTATCCGCCATTTCGTAGCGGCCGCCATCTTGGATTTCAATTTTTTATAGTGTATTGTATTCAGCTTGTTGAGCCCTTTCATTTGATACACATATTGATAGGATTGATAAAACCTACGTTATCCGCCATTTTGTAGCGGCGGCCATCTTGAATTTATAATGATAATGAATAAACATAATTGTATTGTCACCAAAATCCAAAGTGTATACAAAATTTCAGATTAATCGGTTGACAGTTGAAATTCGAATTACTAAATTTGACCCAAGAATAAATAATAAAACAAACAGGGTGAGCTAAATAAAACCATTTAAAAAGATAAATTTGAAAAGAATATTGAAAAGCAAGTTTAAAAAATATAAATTAACAAAATAAAATTTATATCATAGTGAATAAGAATACAGAAATTGTTAAAAAATATAGAAAAAAGATAAATTTGAAAAAGAATATTGAAAGGCAAATTTTAAAATATTAACTAACAAAATAAAAATTTATATTATAGTGAATAATAATACAAAAATCTTTAAAAAGTAGAAATTAAGAAACCGAAAAAACTATTTCCAAGCAAAAAATGATTGCAGGCTATTTTTGGTAAGAAATTGTTTAATATCCTTAAAAATCCTTTTTCCTAAAATTCAAAAAAAAAAAAAATAATGACAGAAACATCAATTGATGAATTAACAAAAAAACTTAGTGCCATGAGTACAACTTCAAAATTTTCTTCCTCTCAGAGGGATGAAATCAAGGCTATAGTTTCAGAATTTTTCAAATTAGACTCAAGTTTAGATGAGGATTGCGATCACCCAATAGGTGTTGTAAAATATGAGGAACTTGAAAAAATCCCTGATATTGTTAAAACTATTAGGAATTTTCAGGGAAACCTGGTGAGTTTGGGTCTTGGAGAAAATCCGTTGAAAGGGTATTAGACCTTTTCAAAGATTTAAAGGGAACAAGTAAATATTATGCTATTTTGCATACAATTAGAACAAAAATAGTAGGAGAAGCAGATACGGCACTTGATTCCTACAGAACCCCTTTAGATTGGCCTCGAATTAGAAAATGCCTTATGATGCATTATTCTGATAAGAGGGACATAGGAACCCTAGAATACCAACTATCTACAATGACACAGGGTCAAAAGTCCATAACGGAATACTATCAAGCCGTATACCAGCATCTATCATTGATTTTGGACAAGATTGCTTGTCTAGAATTAGACGATAGTAGTATGCTGGCAATGACTAACGCCTATCGAGATAAGGCCCTTGATACATTTATAAGGGGCCTAAGAGGGGATCTTCCAAGACTTCTAAGCGTTAGAGAACCGTCCTCATTGCCTCAAGCGCTACACATATGTCTTAAACTGGATAATATGAACTACCGTATGAATCAGACATATGGACATACTCAGAGAATGGAAAATGTAAGAAAAAATAACGCAGGACCTTTTACAAATTTTTATCCACAGTTAGCTCATATAGGTAGAACTGCAGGACCGCCACTACCACCGCGACTTCCTCCAAGACCAGTACAGCAGTCATTTAATGGTCAAATGACATATCAACCACGAAATTATCCTTTGCCAAATCCAGGACTCCAAAACAATTTTTCACCAAATCCAGGATATCAAAATAATTTTTATACTCAAAACCCATACCAACTTAGAAATTTTTCTGCACCGAATACAGGATATCAAACCAATTTTCCAAAAAGTCAGCAGACTTTTCAACGATCTGAACCTATGGACATAGATCATTCCATGCAAACAAGACAAATAAACTACGCCAATAGGCCTCCTTTCAATCCTGCGAACAAAAGACCTGCAGCAGGATCATTCCAAGTTCCAGCAAAGGTTCAAAGAAATTTTCATATTAATACAGGAGAAGAAAGATCCGACCATATAGATGAAAGAAGGGACTCCTGCGTCCCAAAAGGTAATGAAAGTAATGAATCAGAGCTTGGAAACTATTCTCAAGCTATTGAAAATGAATTTGTTGAAGATATTGCTAACAATCAATATGGAATCGGAGTACCAGATAATATCTTGGATGAATACTCCAATGAAGATTTTAATGCGGATCTTAATTTTTTTGCATAAGGAGTTCCTCGTTGCCATACTTTAAAACTAAAACGAGGAACGGTAAAATGTTAAAAATTCTTTTGGACACAGGAAGTAATAAAAATTACATTAAACCCGAATTAGTAGAGAATCCTATAGGTAATCAAGGACATTTTACAGCAAATTCAGTTAGCGAAAATATAAAAATAACCCATCATACTTTTTTAAGTATTTTCGGACCAAAAATAGAGCCCATAAAATTTTTCATTTTGCCAGGATTAAAAACATTTGATGCAATATTAGGTAGTGATTCCATGAGAGAATTATCCGCTGTTATTTACACATCTGAGAACTATTTTTGGATAAAACATGTTGGAAAAATAGCTACATCTCAACATTTCTTTCAAGACGTCAACAACATAGAATTAAGAACAGGACACCTAACTAAGGAGCAATCAACAAACTTAGGGGAAGTTATAAAAAAACATCCTAACTTATTTACAGATCCTGATGAAAAATTAACTTATACCACAAAGGTGGTTGCTGAAATAAGAACGACTTCAGATACCCCACTGTACACTAGAAATTGTCCTTACCCACTTTCCTTAAGAGGAGTCGTTGACGAGGAAATAAAGAAGTTACTAAGAGATGAAATTATACAACCGTCTCGATCCCCATACAATTCCCCCATATGGGTGGTACCGAAGAAAGAAGATGCTTCAGGTCAAAAGAAATATAGGGTAGTTATAGACTATAGGAAGTTAAATACTATAACAATTTCAGACAAGTATCCCATTCCCGAGATTACAGAAGTTCTGTCTAATCTTGGAGGAAATAAATTATTTTCGGTAATAGACCTAAAAAGTGGATTTCACCAAATTCCACTTAAAGAAGAGGATCGAGAAAAAACTGCATTTTCTATATGTAATGGGAAGTATGAATTTACTAGACTCCCATTCGGTCTAAAAAATGGACCAGCAATATTCCAAAGAACATTAGATGACATCCTTCGCGACTTTATAGGGAAAATATGCTACGTTTACATAGATGATATCATAATTTTTAGCAAAACTGAAGAGGATCATATTAATCACCTTAATATAATCTTTCATACTATAGAGAAAGCGAACATGAAAGTTCAGTTAGATAAATGCGAGTTTTTTAAACAAGAACTAGAATTCTTAGGATTTGTAGTATCGGTTGACGGGGTTAAGACAAACCCCAAAAAAGTAGAATCTATCATAAACTTCCCATATCCTAATACATTGAAAGAACTTCGCTCACTCCTGGGACTTTTTAATTATTACAGACGGTTTATAAAAGGATTCGCTGAAATGGCAAATCCTTTAACAAACCTGTTAAGAGGAAATAATGGAAAGGTTTCTAGAAATGAATCTAGTAAAATCAAATTACATCTGAAGGAGGAAGAAAAAAAGCCATTGACTCAATAAAAAATTCGTTAATATCTGAGGAAGTAATATTATCCTATCCAAATTTTGAAAAAGAATTTCACCTAACAACCGACGCCTCAAATATAGCTATATGTGCTGTGCTAAGCCAAGAAAGTCGACCTATAACATTTATCTCAAGAGCTCTCTCAAAAGAAGAAGAGTCTTACGCCACTAATGAGAGAGAAATGTTAGCAATAGTCTGGGCATTAGATAACCTTAGAAACTACCTATATGGTAAATCAAAAGTAATCATCTACACTGATCATCAGCCCCTAACGTATGCACTTAGCAATAAAAATAGTAATATGAAAATGAAAAGGTGGAAAGCTATACTTGAGGAATACAACCATGAAATAAGGTATAAACCAGGCAGCACTAACATAGTTGCAGATGCCTTATCAAGACCCCCGACTTCTGGCATAAATACTCTGACCGGTACCGTCCACAGCGACGAAAGCTCATCTGAAAATTTAATACCTAGTGTAGATGCCCCTATTAACGTCTTTAAAAATCAGATCTTCTTAATTATTGGGGAAATTTCATCTTATCAGTTTAAAATAATATTCCCTGGGTTTCATAGGCACACCATTGTAGAGCCGGTATTTGACAGCACAAATTTAACAAATTTGTTAAAAAGATACCTCAATCCTTCGGTTATAAATGGCATTAAAGCTCCGGAATCAGTAATGGGAAAAATAGAAGAATTGTATCCAAATCATTTCCAATTATAAGGCACGTTATACTCAAAAATTTGTCGAGGACATTACATCTGAAGATGAAGAAGAAGACATTATAATCGAGACTCATAAGCGAGCCCATAGAAATGCCGTAGAAAACAAGGCCCATATTTTAGAAATATTTTATTTTCCTAGTATGTTGTCTAAAATCAAAAGAATAGTAAAACTGTGCTCCATATGTAAGAAAAGCAAATATGATAGACACCCTAATGAACCAAGATTAAGTGAAACTCCAATTCCTTCATATCCCAGAGAAGTAGTGCACATAGATTTGTTCTCTACAGATAGAAAAGTAATTTTGACGTCCTTGGATAAATTTTCTAAATACGCGCAAGCGATAATACTAAATGGAAAATCAATTGAAGACATAAGAAGACCATTAAAAGAACTTATATTTTTCTTTGGTGTTCCTAAAACAATCGTCATGGACAATGAGAAATCTTTAAATTCGGCTTCTATAGTCTTTATGATGAAAGACGAGTTAGGCATAAATGTATTCACAACACCACCATACAGAAGCGAAGCCAATGGACAGATTGAACGTTTCCTTTCTACGCTTGCTGAAATTATGAGATGCCTTAAAGAAGAGGAAATATGTAGGAATTTTGATGAATTGGTAGAAAGAGCAGTGAATGAATATAATCATTCTGTTCATTCGACTGTGGGTAGAAAACCAGTAGATTTGTTCTTTGGAAGAACCGTCGACTTTTCACCTGGGGATTATGAACGGACACGTGAGACAAATATAGAAAGGCTACGAAAGAAGCAGAAAAATGATTTAAAATTTCATAATAAGAAAAAATCTGAACCTAAAACTTATATTCCTGGTCAAACTGTTTTTGTCAAAATCAATAAAAGATTGGGAACCAAATTGACCCAAAAATATAAAGAAGAAATAGTAAAAGAAGATAGAACTTCCACAATAGTGACACAAAGTGGAAGAGTCGTCCATAAGAAACATATTAGAAATTAAAAGCATTTTCGTTACAGGTTTATATTGATTCTAGGCAATTGTGCCGGAAATATTCAAATTCTGGATTATTCCAACACCAAATTGGTTACAATTGATGCTGGCTTAGCAAAAATCCAGTCTGGTACATTTAAGCTAGTACACGTGTTTGATTTGAAAAATTATGAAGATGTTGCTATAAATATGGAAACACTAATTGGAAAAAACATTGGCATTCACCATCCCATCCTTCCTTACCTACTCCACTATACATCCCGAATAAAATCCTGCCTATCCCGCTTAAAACCAAAACTTAGACCTAAGCGATCTATAGATTTGCTAGGCAGTGCTTGGAAATGGTTGGCTGGAACACCAGACCACCATGATTTAGAGATAATATCACAAAAAATAAATAACATGTTACAGAATAATAATAATAATCAAGCCATTATAAATCAATTAACAATAGAAAAACTAAATACAATTACAAATGAAACAAATAGGATAATTAAAGAAATTAAAGAGGAACAAACATTGGATAAGGTAATTGAATTCAAATATAAATTGGAAATAATTCAAGAAGAACTAGCAAATATAGAATTTGCCACCCAATGGGCAAAAGCCAACATAGTGAATTCAGTTGTGTTTTCCAATGTGGAAATAAAAATATTTGAAGAAATATTCGAAAAATCCGAAATACCATTTTCCAACATTGATGAACTTCTGAAATTTGCCAATATTAAAATTGCTTCCAATCAAGAAACACTTCTCTAAATCATAAGCATACCTACTACAGATGAGAAAAATTGTAGAAAAAACATCATTAAAACTGTAAAATTTCAAAACAATATTTATAAAATAAACTTCAGAAACATTTTAATTTGTAATAAACAAATATACGGCCTAAAAACTAATTGTAATCATTTTGACAATATAAATATTTGTAACTTTAATGATATAATTAACATAACAGAATCGAGCTGTATTCCCAAATTAATAACTAGTAAACCATCATCATGCACGGTAACAAACAACGAAAATATACCCTCGGTTGAAGAAATAGAAGACGGATTGCTGTTCCTTAATCAGTTTAATGGAGAAATCATGGCCGATGACTCCCCCATTTCCCTAAACGGCACCTTCCTCATTCATCACTTGAATACAAGCCTCAACATTGATGGAAGATCATTTCTAACTACACAGATTGCAAAATCAAAACCCTTGCCAGCGCTGCTGCAAATTGACGAATCCCACTCTCAGGAAGAGACCTTATCATTGGAAATGATGAAAACACTCACAAGCGATAACATCAACACCATTGAATCTCTAAAGCTTGACAAACACATAAACATTTGGATAAACGTGGCTCTTGGTTTGACACTCGTAATATTAATTTTGTTAATCCTGATACGTCAATATAGAAATAGAAATGATGCAAGAAATACAGAAAATGATGAGGTGCAAATCGATATCGAAGACAAGCCAACACCTTCAAAAAGGAATAAAAGATTTACAAGTCTAAATAACATCCCGTTTTTCTGAGGAAAACTTTCGTGCAAACCAATGTTCATACGGGACGTATGAAATTTAAAGGGGGAGGAGTTAACATCAAATATATTTCTTCAAACCACTGTCCAAACATCACATCATATCGCAACATGATCTGCTTAGTTTGCATGTGAACGTCTGGACAAACGCATTCGCATAAGTTCATTTAATATGCCAACGAGGAGTATTGGATTTCACTATGGGAAATGCTGAATAAACTACACGTGTAGAGGGAATACAGCAAAATTAGGTTTGGATTATGATTAAATTAAGTTAAAAGTTTTGTGTCCATTTATTACTCAATAAAGTAAGACGTGCAGTTCGCACGTCCGGTTTTTAAAAACATAAAATAATTTATTTTATTTTATCTTATAAGTTTATTGACATTTAAGAACCCTAAATGTCAATTGATAGCTAAATCGGTCTGAAAATGTAGATAAAAACGTCAAAATGCCGTAAATCGGGGGTACCGCTATATGGCGGCTATACCAAAACGTGGACCTAGGTCCACAACTTTTTTTATATAAGTTTAGTTACACTTAAGAACCCTAAATGTCAAATTATAGCTATATCGGTCTGAAAATGTAGCTAAAAACGTCAAAATACCGTAAATCGGGGGGTACCGTTATATGGGGGCTATACCAAAACGTGGACCTATGTCCACATGTTTTGTCACATAAGTTTATTGACATTTAGGAACCCTAAATATCAAATTATAGCTTCATCGGTCTGAAAATGTAGTTAAAAACGTCAAAATACCGTAAATCGGGGGTACCGTTATATGGGGGCTATACCAAAACGTGGACCTATGTCCACAACTTTTGTTATATAAGTTTATTGATACTTAAGAACCCTAAATGTAAAATTATAGCTAAATCGGTCTGAAAATGTAGCTAAAACCGTCAAAATACCGCAAATCGGGGGGTACCGTTATATGGGGGCTATACCAAAACGTGGACCTATGTCCACAACTTCTAATATATAAGTTTATTAACACTTAAGAACCCTAAATGTTAAATTATAGCTACATCGGTCTGATAATGTAGCTAAAAACGTCAAAATACCGTATATCGGGGGGTACCGTTATATGGGGGCTATACCAAAACGTGGACCTATGTCCACAACTTTTGTTATATATGTTTATTGATACTTAAGAACCCTAAATGCCAAATTATAGCCAAATCGGTCTGAAAATTTAGCTAAAAACGTCAAAATACCGTAAATCGGGGGGTACCGTTATATGGGGGCTATACCAAAACGTGGACCGATATAGCCCATCATCGAACTTGACCTGCCTGCAAACAAAAGACGCATTTTCCCAAAATTTCAGCGTCCTATCTCCATTTTTTTGGTTGCTAGAGTGATTACCACAGACGGACGGACGGACGTGCTCAGATCGACTTAGAATTTTACCCTGATCAAGAATATATATACGTTATAGGGTCGCAAATGAGTATTTCAATGCGTTACAAACGGAAAAACAAACTTAATATACCCTCCATACTATGGTGGAGGGTATAAAAACCCACAAAAATGTGCGAAAATATCCAAGTTTTAAGTAAAGTTTTGCAACCATTTTTCGTGGCGTTTAAACGACCAGTGGCTTTAAGTGGGTTAATATGGTACGTACCTTTGCTGCAACAAGGTAGTGGCCCGAGTCTATGTTTGCACCTAGGAACGATCGTACGTCCAACACACTCGATGAATGTCTTCCATCAATCACAACGTAATCAATTTGATTTCTTGTTTTTTGGTCTGGAGACAGCCAGGAGCCCTTATGAATATCGAAATGCTTAAATCTGGTACTGCTAACTACCATGTTTTTTGCAGCTGCAAAGTCTATCAGCCTCATACCATTGTCAGATGTTTCACTGTGGAGACTGAATTTCCCGACTGTTGAGTCAAAGATATTCTCCTTTCCAATTTTGGCAATAAAATCTCCTAGAATAATTTTAATGTCATGGGCAGGACAACGGTCAAATGTTTCTTCTAAGCGCTCGTAGAATATATCTTTGGTCTGTTCGTCCCTGCCTTCGGTTGGGCCATGAGCGCAGATGAGGCAAATGTTGAAGAATTTTGCCTTTATATTGTCCGTATTGTAGCAAGTTTTTCATCACTGGCGTGGAGCTGGAGACCAGATGTTTTAACCTCCGACCAACTACAAATCCGCAACCAAACTCATGACGTACATAGCAACAGTGCGTCACCTTTAGGTGTTGTTGTGACGCCTTTCCCAATCCATCGTATTTCCTGTATGGCAGTAATATCGGCCTTGTACTTTTCAAGTACATCTGCCAATGCGTAAACTGCACCTTCTCCATAAAGAGTGCGAACATTCCAGGTGCAGATTCTCAGATCATGGTCCTTAAAACGTTTGCGGGGTTCGTCAACTTTAGAGGGGTTTGTTTTTCTTTTCTTGCGTTTTTTCATAGTAGGCTGCTTTTTCTAGGGGAGTGTTACTAATCCGGCGCCCAAACCCAAATTTTTAACGTTCTTATGGGTGAACGCGGGGCACATGTTAGCTCACTACCTTTAATGGGTGTTAAAGGCAGTTTCCCAGGTGACACCACGGGGAGGTCAGTGTCCACTTGAGATGAAAGAGGTACAAAGATAAATTCTGGACTTTGCAATGTTAAAGCCGGTCAGGACCGTTCCTTGGCATCCTTCATCCCCTACTTCACCCATATGTATGTTATATCTCCAAAACTACTGAACCGTTTTCATGAAATTTCCAGCAAATGTTCAAGGTTTGTAATATATATTTTTGGGTTACTTTCCTCACGCCCTTTTTTAAACGCTATACATGCGAAACTTTTGACCCTATCGCTTTGAGCATTAATTTTGTGAGACCCTAGGTACATAGTTGTCGAAAAAAGACTGTATATTTGTTGCAAATTAATTCGCGAGACAACGGTGATTACACCCTTTTCAAATAAATTATATCTCAAAACTAACGAACCGATGCCCATGAAATTTTCTGGAATGTGCGTGGTACACGTAGGCATGTGATGCTTAATGTTTTCTGTCCGACATATACCTGCTTTGTGTGCGTCAATTCCACATCTTCTACCCATTTGACAGTGATCTTGAGGAATGTTTATATAATACCATAAAATCCTGAAGCACAACCAAGTTAGTTGTAAAATGCTACAGAAACCTTCGAAATATGTATTTACGGTAGGTACCGACATTTTTTGTCCACTGTAACCGCAACGCATGCATCTTATGAGCAAAAACGACTGGGGATTACGGTAAACCATTGTTCTATATTGCCCATATCAAACCCATGAATGTAAGATGCATTTTTGGCAAATTTTAATTAAAAGATTCTGATGAAGCGAAACTTGACCATATTTCGCACTGTGTGTGGTGGGGAAATCCAATACCATAATAATTATTTGGATAGGCATTGTATTAAACAATATTGATTGTATTAGTTTAATTTGGAACCTAGACAAAAGCCTGTTTTTTGAAAAGAATAATAGATACAACAGGTGTTTTCTTTCAAAACATAACTATTTTGAAAATTCAATATTTGAATATTTTAATAGAAGATTTGATATAAAGAGGAGATGTTATGGTCAAATCAATCATTAGTTCTACATTTGACAATGAAGTTCGCTAACATATTCGCTATTGCCATTTCAATGATTTTGGCCATTAGTTCGGTTGAAGCTAAACCAGAACCTGAACCATTCATTTTAAACTACCTTCGTAACGTAAGTACTTGCGAAAATTTAAAACGAGCTGTTTGTTTGTGATTTTAGAATATAAAATTCCCATTTTCTTTTTTTCTACTTTTCAGAGTGAAGGATAAAGGATTGATGATGATGATGATGATGAACAATAAAATAAATCGATAAAATTCCAAATACATTGTTTGTTTTAATATACGACGACAGGGTTTCAACGCCTGCCAATTATTTATCATTCTACGATGGCTAATATATTAGTTTCTGAAAATTCGAATATTTATCATCGAACACGGTACGCCTGAACCAACTTTAAATGGAAGGTGCGGGAAGTTTTTGCGGATTCTGAAACTACAATGTTTATAGATGAGAAAAAACAAAAAAAATCGACGGAGCACTTTTTAAATAAATCCTTGTCAAAATTCACATTGTTAGGGTTTTTAGGTTTTCACGATTTTGCTTGGAATCTGCAAGTCCTATTGAAATCGCATTAGAGAAAATGTTGTAGCTGTAAAAATTCTCTATAAGATTGACCTTTATGATATTTTCGTTGGTTTGACCATTTTTTAAGATATAGAAGTTCAAATTGGGACAATACACTGACTGTATTGCCTCCTTATAAAACAATGTCATGTTCGGTGCGCCTTAACAAACTTTAAAAGAAAATCCCTTACGTCTGGGAAGTTTTCGCAGATTCTGAAACAGCAATAGCCATAGATGAGAAGAATCCAAAAACAAGAAAAAAATCGCTGGAGGGATTTTTAAATAAATCGAGGTCAACGTCCACATTTTTAGATTTTTTTTTTAGGGTTTCAAGCCGCAAGCCCTATTGATATGGGACTAAAGAAAATGTTTCAGAGAATTAAATTCTATAGAAAATTGATCTTTTTTATGATTTGTTCCTATGTTTTTTATTTTAATTTTTAGGTTTTTTAGTTAGGTTTTCACGACTTTGCTTGAAAACGGCAAGTCTTGTTGAAATGGGACTAGAGAAACTCTTATAGCTGTGAAAATTCTCTACATGATTGGCTTTCTTAATTTTCTCTTATATTTTACCATTTTTGATATACAGTGAGCGTCAAAATAAAGTTTCCACCTCTCAAATTTTTTTTTTTTTTGATTGCATTATTACACCGACATAGAGACGTTATTCGTATAACATATAAATGTAACATTTTTGAATATTTAGCGGTGAATTAAAATCCAGAAAATATTATGCCATTCCAACGTTTCATTAGATTACCAAAATAACCCAAAATTTGACTCGCCAAAATAAAGTTTACACTTTTGCCAAACGCAAGAATTTATTTCTTTAACAAAAAGAAGGGATATTTTGGCTTTTGAATTTCTTTTTATTACGTTCGAGCCTCCAAACAATAAATCAACGAGTCTTTTGGCGTAATCCGGCGATATTTCCCCCGTTGGACCGGTGGTACCGCTTTCGTGTAATTTTGGCATAAAATAGGCCTCTATTTAACTTTCTGTCGATTTTTTGGCAAGTTCTCTATGGATTTGTACTCTAGAGACTTCAATAAGTGATCCGATATATATAGAAGTCAAATATAGCAACATGTTATTTATAAATATGGGCGAATGCGTCAGATCCCTGCCCATATGTTACGTAAACCTTTGGTATTAGCCCCATTCCTCTAGACATAGGTTCAAATTTTGGGTTATTTTTGGCAATCTTTATTTATTCCTTAATGAAACGTTAGAAGGGCCTAATATTTTCTGGATTTTAATTCACCACCAAATACTTAAAGAAGTTACACTTACATATATGTTATACGTATAATATCTCTATGTCGGTGTAATAATGCAATCGAAAATATGTTGTGAGGTGGAAACTTTATTTTGACGCTCACTGTATGTAAGCTTAAGTTGGGAAATTGCAGTCATGACATCTTAATATATAAAAGAGCTTAGTTTAGACTGAGTGACTGACTGACAGATCATCGCCTAGTCGAAACGGCTGAAACTAAAAGCTTGAAATTTTGAGTGTGGGTTGCCGTTGGTTTGTATGGGTGGGATAGAATTCTGAAATTTGGAATGTGGGTCACTGATGGAGAATTAGAAATATGTAATACTAGCCGACCCGGTCCGCGTTGCTGGCCCCTGAAGCAGTTTTATGTTACCTCAGAGCTGGGTACACTTTGTCAGTTTTGAATGACAGATTTGTTGTTGCTTGCTAGTGTGGCCGTTCATTTTTGTCATTCATCATGCAACCACAAAATATATTGTGGACGGTTGGACAGTTATCGATAATTGCAAAAAATCGTCATTCAAAACTGACAATGTGTACTGTACATAAGTCAGCGATTGTATTTTTATTGCATCGCTAATTAGTCGGGATCTGCAAGTGATTATAAATAACAAGTAAAAAAGCGTTAAGTTCGACCGGGCCGAACTTTTCATACCCTCCACCATAAAATATTCTGAACTAAAATGGAATAATTATTTTTCATTCCTGTCCCCAACTTTAAGTGGGTACGTTAAAATGTCACATAATGTACATAAAATGCTTCATTCGGGAGGCCCTTTTTTATGGTGCCTATATCTAAATATGTACGTTGAAAAATTTTGGTGAGCTAGAAATTGGGATGTACCGTTATATAGGGGTTATAATAAAACATGGACCTATGTTGACAATTTTTGATGGGAGCCTTTAATGTCAAATAATGCATAATTGGGTTAAAAATTGTAGCTAGAATCTTCAAAATACCGAAAATCGGTACATAACGTGGGAACTTCAAATGTCATTAACAGCTAGTAAGGTACGGAAAATCGTGAGGTTTGTTTTGGGGCTATACCAAAACATGGACCTACGTTCGGTTAAACATTTTAAGTAAAATCCTCAAAGTACCGAAAATCGGGAAGTATCGTTATATAGGGGCAATGTTGGAAATTGCTGATGCAGATGTGTGGTGACCACTATAACCTTTAAATTTCAAATCACAGTTAGTTCGGTTAAAAATTGTGGTTTTCAAATTACTGAAAATTGGGAGGTACCGTTATATGGGAGCTATATCCGAACAATTTTTGATGGAGAGGTGTTGTGACCACTAAGAACTTCAATTACTGCTAGTTCGGTTTAATATTGTAGCCAAAATCATCAAATTACTGAAAATCGGGAGGTACTTTTATATGGGGGCTTTATCGATACATCGACCTTTATTGACAATTTTTGGTGGAGAGGTGTGGTGACCACTAAGAATTTCAAATGTCAAATGTTCAAATTACAGATAATTCTGTTAAAACTTGCAGGTAAAATTCTCAAAATACCGAAAATCGGGAGGTACTGTTATATGGGGCTATACCAAAACATGGACCTATGTTCATACTTTTTTGGAATATAAGTTTTTTGGTCACTAAGAACCCTAAATATCAAATTATAGCTAATTCGGTCTGAAAATGTACCTAAAAACGTCAAAATACCGTAAATCAGGCGGTAACGTTATATGGGAGCTATTCCAAAACATGGACCTATGTCCACAACTTTTGTTATATAAGTTTATTGACACTTAAGAACCCTAAATGTCAAATTATAGCTACATAGGTCTGAAAATGTAGCTAAAAACTGCAAAATACCGTAAATCGGGGGTACCGTTATATGGGGGCTATACCAAAACGTGGACCGATATAGCCCATCATCGAACTTGACCTGCCTGCAAACAAAAGACGCATTTTCCCAAAATTTCAGCATTCTATATCCATTTTTGTGGATGCTAGAGTGATTACCACAGACGGACGGACGGACGGACATGCACAGATCGACTCAGAATTTTACCCTGATCAAGAATATATATACTTTATAGGGTCGCAAATGAGTATTTCAATGCGTTACAAACGGAAAAACAAACTTAATATACCCTCCATACTATGGTGGAGGGTATAAAAAAATCTTCAGATTTGTTTGTTTCGATATGTAATTTTAACATACCGCCAAAAAGCTGATGGCTTGAGGCATGCATTTATTTCATCTGCTGGAATAGTATAACTGGAAGTTTTTGTCTGAAATCTAAAGGTGAATTGCTTCTTAAATTATTATGTGCCATTGTAAATTCGTTCAGGGTGATAACTTATATTTAATATTGCATATGTGCCCTTCAATCACAGGAATGTTCAGTGGCGTAAGGGCCAACAGTGTCGTCCTTCCACCTTCTTATAATGTACATCTTATATACCTGATGAAGCTATAGCTATCGATATGTTGCCTTCTAATTTAAATACTTGCTTTCCAATAAGACCAAAGCTTCGATATGCATAACATCTGGTATTTCCATTGTTTTGTAACATATTTAAGAAAGTAGGAGTGGTCGGGTCTTATGGTTTGTACATTTTACATATATAACGCATTTAAAAACTGGACGCAGGGTATAACCAGCACCTCCGAAATTTAAGAAAATTTATAGCATTTTTCCACCAAGGACCATCCAGGTTTAGAAGTTTTGAAGATATAACACATTAAAAAGGGGGCGTGGCCGGGTCTTAAAGCCACAAATAAGTCCCTCGGGTCGGAAACACAACCACAATTGTCTATCGAATTAATTTTCAAACCACGCCTCGCCGAAATTCCACAAAATATATAGTTTATTTTCACCAAGCACCAGGGGACATATATGCAGCCTATTTTCACCAGGATTATCCCGGTACATTCCCTGAAATTTGTAGGTCGGGTCTTAAGGTCCCAAAATGAGTATCTAGGGTCGGAGAATCGAAGGGTGGAAGTTCGGAGCAGGGTGGTTCGTTGCAGAGTGGTTCGATATGTAGAAGTTCGGAGCGGTGGGGGTGTGGTTCGGAGGGTGGATATTCCGAGCGGGGTGGATCGGAGGGTGAAAGTTCAATGCGGGTAGGTTCGGAGGGTGGAAGTTCGAAACATGGTGAATCGGAGGGTGGAAGTCCGCAGCAGGGCGGAAGGTCGAAGCAGAGCGGAAGGTCGAAGAAGGGTGGATCGGAAGGTGGAAGTTCGGAGCGGGGTGGTTCGGAGAGTGCAAGTCCGCAGCAGGGTGGTTCGGAACGGGGTGGTTCAGAGGGTGGTTGCTCGGAAGAATTAATTCAATCACTCGTTTGAATTTTGTTAAAATATCGGTTTTATTAAATCAGACATAGTGGAGGTACCAAACCCCTCCGAAATTCGACTTAACTGTCCTAACTGTACATTCTCTGAAATTTTCGGGAAAATCGGTTCAGTAGTTTTGGGTATGTAACGCATTTACAGAAAGAATTATCGAAATCGGTCCAGTCGCTCTCAACTGATGCCATTGCCAACGAACGACGTTTGATTTTTATAAGTTTAAGTGTAAGAAAAGTACTAAACGTTGAACGGTGTAGCAAGAATCTTAAAATTTTGTATGTAATCAAGGTTGGGAAGTGGTATTGATGTAAGGACATGGTTTTGGAAATTCGTACTTATGTGTACATAAAGTACTAAATGCTACTAAATTTAGTACAATTTCGATTTGGGTGAATGAATTTGCCTGGAAACTTGAAACTTGGAATTACGATTACTGTTGGAGTGTAGAATTGAGATATGGAGGTAGTTTTAGAAATTCGTATTTATGTGAACGAAAAGGTACTAAATTTGGTACTATTTGAATTTGGTTGAACGTTTAGAGATGGAATTCTGAAATTTTGAATCATGATTAATGTTGGAGTTAAAGATTGAGGTAGTTATGGAAATTCGTACTTATGTGAACGAAAAGTACTAAATGATACTAAATTTGGTACAATTTGGATTTAGGAGAACGGACAGAGCTGGAATCCTAAATTTTGGAATTAAGATTAATGGTGGAGTGTAGGATTGAGATATACAGGTAGTTTTGGATATTCGTACTTGTGTGTACTAAATGGTACTACATTTTTTACAATTTAAATTTGGGTGAACGGATAGAGATGAAATCCTGTAAACTGGAATTATGATTACTGTTGGAGTATAGGATGCGGTAGTTTTGGAAATTCTTACTTCTTTCCTTTTTTCCTTTATTTATTTCAATGTGGAACATAGGGTTTCTACGATGTTATTATAATTTACTTTATCATGACATAGTGATTTTATTTCTTCCCATGAAAGATTAATTTTTCGGGCATCTGCTAGAGTTGTTCGACGCCAAGTATTTCTTGGGCGGCCACGTCTTCTGCTTCCTTGGGGATTCCATTCAGGGGCGTATCTTGTGATGCTGTCTGGAGTTTTCCGAAGGATGTTGCCTATCCATCTCCATTTCTTCCTGGTAATCTGCTGTGTACTAAATGGTACTATATTTTGTACAATTTAAATTTCAGTGAACGAATAGAAATCCTGTAATCTGGAACTATGATTACTGTTGGAGTATAGGATGAGGTAGTTTTGGAAATTCGTAATTTTGTGTATTAAAATAACTAAATGGTACTACATTTGGTACAATTTGGATTCGGCGGAAGGTATATAGTCGGAATCCTAAATGGTACTAAATTTGGTACAATAGAGAGCTGGAATCTTGAAATTTGGAATAAAGATTACTTTTGGAGTGACGGATTGAGATATTGAGGTAGTTTTGAAAGTCGTACCTTTGTGTACTATATGGTACTAAGTTTGGTACATTTTAGAGTTGGCTAAACGGGTAGAGATGGAATTCTGAAATTTGGAACTAAGATTACATTTGGAGTGTAGGATTTAGGTATGAAGGTAGTTTTGGTTGTTCGTATTTATGCGCACTAAATGGTACTACATTTTGGATTTGTGTGAACGGAGAGACCCGTGTGTGAAAATGAAGCTGAAATTTTTAATTTTAGTACTAAGGCCACTGTTGGAGTGTAGGCAGAATTTAGATAAGAAAGAGATTACGGAATTTAAATGGTACTTAATTTGATATTGGGTTTAGGAATGGAGATATGTATCATAACTATACGAAAAGTAGTAAAAGGTAGTCAATTTGTTATTGGATGTAGCGATAGAGATGGAGTGCAGCGTTGATATATGGAGGTGGTTAAGGAAATATATGCATACGAAAATAACTAAATCGTGTGTGCAGTTTATATATGAAGGAGGTGGAGGGGTGGGGTTGAGATATGGTAGTTTTTAAAATGCGATAAGTACTAAAGGGGTTGAGCTGGAATTTTTAAATTCGGACATAAGGAGGAGGTTTTGGAAATTCGGACTTATGTGTACGTGTGGTACCAATTTTGGTACAATTTGGAAGAACGAATAAAGCTAGAGTCCTGAAATTTTTAATTAATGGGAAATGTACAAAAAGGTACTAAATGGTACAGAATTTGGTATAATTTGTTATTGTATAAAGGGGATGAGCAAAAATTTTGAAACATTAGGAGGAGGTTTTTGGAAATTCGAACTTTTGTATATGAAATGTACCAAAAAGTGCCATACTTGTTTCTGGGGAAAACAGGTAGAGCTGGAAATGTGTATCGCGGTTGGTATATAGGGTTCATTAAAGGAGGTATTTTTTGAAGCTTATAGCTACATATGTGTACGAAAAGTATTAAATTTAGTAACGTTTTGGTATTGCCTGGCGGAATAAAGCTGGAATTATATATTTTGGAATTGTAATATTAGTGTACTGAAAGTTATAAAGGGCATTAAACAATAAGTGTACTAGAAGTACTAGATAGTAACTAACATTGAAGCACTGATATTGCATGAACTGGTAAATCCAGCGCTTTGAATTTTTTTATGAGGAGCATTAAATTAGAATGGTTATGAAAATTCGCGATTAATATGTATGACATGTTTCTACATAATACCATAGGCATTAGGTAAACAAGTGGGGTTAAAACTGTAATATTAGAGAAAACGTCCTAGGTTTGAAAAATTTAAAATCGAACTGAAGGTGTTCGAACATAACTTAAATTAAATATCAATATATGTATTAGTACAATAATATTTTCACTGTTCAACATTTCTCTATTAAATATTGTTTAATCGCTTTTTATTCCGTATCCGCATACGAAGTAGCGGGCATTTTGCTAGTTGTTTTATAAGCAGGCGATACAGTCAGTGCATTGTCTCAATTTGAACATCTACGAGTATATAATTTTTATTGATATTAAATTTAATGCTACAATGTATGAGAATTTACTAAATAGTATTACAACAGTTGGATTCTTTGTAAAATATTTTGAATATCGAACTACAATAAGATAAACTATCAAAGATTAGGAAAATTATTTTTAAAAACCCTTTGTATGATATATGATAATTTATTTGAAAATATAAGGAATAAAAAATTAAAGAATCACTGATAAGCTCTTATTTGCAAAGAGATTAAAGTGATAATAAAATTATGTAAAACTCCTTATTGAATCATATGTAGATATTCTGCATTTATTCCGAAATGAGAGCATCAAATCCTTCATAAATAGATCACCAAACGTGGATTTTTAGAGAATAGTTTTTCTAGGGACTACCGACCACTAAACGTGGATTTTTTAAAAAAAATATTTTTATATGGTCATCCGACCACCAAACGTGGATTTTTTAAGAATAGTTTTTCTGGGCCATCCGACCCATGGTTTCGGAGTCGGAGTCTACGAATCGGAGTCGAGCAATTTTGCCGGAGTCGGAGTCTAAGTCGAAAAAAATAACTCGACTCCGACTCCGGGCGAAATTTTTTCGACGTTATAGAAATATAACATTAAATTTGGAACAAGAACATTTTTTTTTAAATAATTTTTTATTTTAAAAGAAAGGTATAAGAAAATATATATGCAAATTATATATTATACTAAGTTAAAGGTTAATTCATAGGATATTTACTATCTTCTGAAGTGTAGTCTATTCATCCTTATTTTGTTGATCCAATTAATTCTTTAGATTTTTGCAAACAAAAGTAAAATTCTATGACAATCGAATTAAGATTGGACCTTTAACCTCTTTCGTCAGAAGTCTTACTGGTCTTCTCCCTACTTATAAATATTGCTTTAGTATGAGCGATGGATGGGAACAATATACATATTTTATTTTCTATGCAGCATATAAACTATTTTTTTCTCAAAATCGGCCACAAAAATATACGACAATTGGTTTATTAGTTTTCGAGCTAGAGTTGGCACCGCAAAATGTTTTAATAAAAACAGGGTTTCGAAGACGACCTCAAAACTTCAAAGTATTTTTTTCTTTCAGATGAAGAAAAAAAATCTGCCAAAAAGTTACGTAGTTTTCTCTGGAAAAAATCATGAAAAATGGCTATTATTGAGCTTTACAACTGGAGGTCTCCTTTTAAGGCTAAGCACACTAAAATGTTGGCTAACATCCAGTTTGAAACTTGGTCATGAATTGCTTACAATTTTTATTGCATGTAGTCCTTATGATTTGTATTGCCCCTTCATTTTCAGATATTTTGAAAGCTTAAAGATTTTCTCACGCGGAAGAATTCCGTCCAGAATATACTCGTGCAAAAAAAGGAAATCCGACAAAAAATTTCTAACTTTGCTATTATACCCTCCACCATATGGAGGGTATAATTAAATGTCATTCCGTTTGTAACACATCGAAATATTCGTCGGAGACCCTATAAAGTATATATATTATTGATCAGCATAAAATTCTATGTCGATTTGACCATGTCCGTCTGTCCGTCCGTCCGTCAGTCCGTCCGTCTGTCTGTCTGTTGAAATCAAGATACAGCTCGCAATTTTAAAGATAGAGAGTCACAATTTGGTACAGAAGTTTTTATTACTTGCAGGATGGCTGGTATTGAAAATGGGATATATCGGTCCACGTTTTGATATAGCCCCATATAGCGGTACCTCCCGATTTCGGCATTATCCTCCCAAAATGGCTGAAATTTGGTACGTAGTCTTCTTTAGGGGTATAAAACTTTCTCCCAGAATTTTGTCGGTATCGGTCCACACCTTCATATAGCCCCCATAGAACGGTACCTCCCGATTTTCCGTTTTTTAAGGTTTTAGCTTCATTATCCTACCAAAATGGCTGAAATTTGGTACGTAGTCTTCTTTAGGGGTATAAAACTTCCCCCAGAATTTTGTCGGTATCGGTCCACACCTTCATATAGCCCCATAGAACGGTACCTCCCGATTTTCGGTATTTTTAAGGTTTTAGCTTCATTATCCTACCAAAATGGCTGAAATTTGGTACGTAGTCTTCTTTAGGGGTACAAAACTTTCCCCCAGAATTTTGTTGGTATGGGTCCACACCTTCATATAGCCCCCATATAGCGGCACCTCCCGATTTTCGGTATTTTGAAGGTTTTAGCTTCATTATCCTACCAAAATGGCTGAAATTTGGTACGTAGTCTTCTTTAGGGGTATAAAACTTTCCCCCAGAATTTTTTCGGTATCGGTCCACACCTTCATGTAGCCCCCATAGAACGGGACCTCCCGATTTTCGGTATTTTGAAGGTTTTTGCTTCATTATCACACCGAAATGGCTGAAATTTGAAACTTAGTCTACGTTGGTGGTATAAAACTTTCCCCCAGAACATTGTCAGTATCGGTCCATGCCTTCATATAGCCCCCTAAAACGGTACCTCCCGATTTTCGGTATTTTGAACGTCGTGGCCTCAATATTCCACCGAAATGGCTGAAATTTGGTATTTAGACTTCGTTGGGGGTACTCAAACTTCCCCTTTAAATTTGTCGGTATAGGTCCACGCCTTCATATAGCCCCCATGGAAAAGTACCTCCCGATTTTTCGTATTTTGAAGGTTGTGTCTTCAATGTTCCACCAAAATGGCTGAAATGTGGTATTTAGTCTTCAATGTGATATAAAACTGTTCGCCAGAAATATGTCTGTACAGGTTCACGCTTTCATATTGCCCTATTTCTGACTAAAATTCATCGGTATAGGTCCACGTTTCGATATAGCCCCCATAGAACGGTACCTCCGGATTTTCGTAATACTGAAGATTGTGACGTCAATATCCAACCGAAATGGCTGAAATTCGTTATTTCGTCTTCCAAGAGTTATAAAATATTCCAGAATAGTATTATCAGTATAGGACCACGTCTTCCTATATCCCCATAGAAGCGTACTTCTTGATTTTCGGTATTTTTTAAGTTTTAGCCACATTCTCTTACCGAAATATAAGAAAATTTGGTATTTAGTCTTCTTTGAGCCTAAAAACTTTCCGTCAGAAATTTGTCGGTATAGATCGACGTTTTGAAATAGCCCCCATAGAATGGTGCCTCACATTGTTTTACCGAAATTGCTGAAATTTAGTATTAAGTCTTCTTCATACACGAAAGGAAACTAATTATTCCATTTTACTTCAATACAACTTGTGGTGGAGGGTATAACAAGTACGGCCCGGCCGGACTTAACGCCGTTCTTACTTGTTTTCAATGCAAGATTCGGCAGAAACAATATTTATATGTTCGAATGTATTCGAACGAATGTCATATCTAATGAATATGTCCAAAATATAGGAAAAAAGTTAAAAAATTGTGCACATTTTATTCATTTGTAGTGGTATAGGAATTCACTCTCGGAGTCGACCCGGAGTCGGAGTCGGAGCCGGAGTCGTGAAAAAACTCGTCTGGAGTCGGAGTCGAGCCAAAAATACCTCGACTCCGAAACCCTGATCCGACCACTAAACGTGGATTTTTAAAAAATATTTTTATATGGCCATTCGACCACCAAACGTGGATTTCTAAAGAATAGTTTTTCTAGGGCCATCCGACCACTGAACGTGGATTTTTAAAAAATATTTTTATATGGCCATTCGACCACCAAACGTGGATTTCTAAAGAATAGTTTTTCTAGGGCCATCCGACCACTGAACGTGGATTTTTAAAAAATATTTTCTCTAGTATCATCCGACCACTAAAGATGGATTTTTGAAGAATATTTTTTCTAGGGCCATCCGACCACTAAAGGTGGATTTTTGAAGAATATTTTTTCTAGGGCCATCCGACCACTAAACGTGGATTTTTTAAGAATATTTTTTCTAGGGCCATCCGACCACTAAACGTGGATTTTTAAAGAATATTTTTTCTAGGGCCATCCGACCACTAAACGTGGATTTTTAAAAAATATTTTCTCTAGTATCATCCGACCACTAAAGGTGGATTTTTAAAGAATATTTTTTCTAGGGCCATCCGACCACTAAACGTGGATTTTTAAAGAATATTTTTTCTAGGGCCATCCAACCACTAAACGTGGATTTTTAAAGAATATTTTTTCTAGGGCCATCCAACCACGAAACGTGGATTTTTAAAGAATATTTTTTCTAGGGCCATCCGACCACTAAACGTGGATTTTTAAAGAATATTTTTTCTAGGGCCATCCGACCACTAAACGTGGATTTTTAAAGAATATTTTTTCTAGGGCCATCCGACCACTAAACGTGGATTTTTAAAGAATATTTTTTCTAGGGCCATCCGACCACTAAACATGGATTTTTAAAGAATATTTTTTTCTAGGGCCATCCGACCACTAAACGTGGATTTTTAAAGAATATTTTTCTATGGCCATCTGACCACTAAACGTGGATTTTTAAAGAATATTTTTTCTAGGGCCATCCGACCACTAAACGTGGATTTTTAAAGAATATTTTTTCTAGGGCCATCCGACCACTAAACGTGGATTTTTAAAGAATATTTTTTCTAGGGCCATCCAACCACTAAACGTGGATTTTTAAAGAATATTTTTTCTAGGGCCATCCGACCACTAAACGTGGATTTTTAAAGAATATTTTTTCTAGGGCCATCCGACCACTAAACGTGGATTTTTAAAGAATATTTTAACTAGGGCCATCCGACCACTAAACGTGGATTTTTAAAGAATATTTTTTCTAGGGCCATCCAACCACTAAACGTGGATTTTTAAAGAATATTTTTTCTAGGGCCATCCGACCACTAAACGTGGATTTTTAAAGAATATTTTTTCTAGGGCCATCCGACCACTAAACGTGGATTTTTAAAGAATATTTTTTCGAAATGAAATAAATTGATCAAGCTCGAGGTCTAGATTTGATAAAATATTTTTATTTTATCGATATTTCGCAATTACATTGAATTGCATCATCAGGATTATCTATAATAAACATTTTGATACACAATAATATATTATCACAGAGGTATAAGTAAAAACCAAAAAACAAACAACGTACCAGTTTCGCATAAATACGTAAAAAAAACTAACAAAAAATATTCACTTAAAACTAGAGTAGCATCACTACTATCGTCATCGGCTGTAAGTATTGCACTGTTGGTTTCTTTGATATTGCGATCTCTGTATATTATTTGTTTTGTTGATTATTCCTCTGTAGCTTAAAGCGCTATTGTCGATGTCGGTCTTAAAATTCATGCGCTTTGTTGTTGGCACATTGAGTATGTGGAGCATCTCCATCGTGTAACGTTTAGTGTGGTGAGTTTCGCTCCCCAACACTCTCACTCTCTCAAAATCTGGATTGTGTGTTGTGTTGGCACAGTGGCTTACTAGTGCTGTTTTGGGTTTGTTGTTTTGTAGTCTTAATTTAATGTCGGATTTGTGAGCTGATATTCTAGTTTTTAATTTGTTTTTCGTTGTTCCGACATATAATTGATCACAGATTGAGTTGTCATTGCCACCACATGGAATTTGGTAAATAACATTACTTTTTTCCGTTCTCTCTATTTTTGTTTTTGTGTTCGTAAATAAGTTGTTGAGTGTATAATTACACTTATGGGCTATAGAAACTTTGTTTTTGTTGTATATATTCGATTGTGCAAACCTCTCTGATATATCAGGTACATATATCACAGATTTGTATATTTTGTTTTCCATATTGCTTGCATTATTTTCATCTTTTTTCAAATTTGTGTTGTAGTTTTTGATGAGGCTTTTTATCAAGTTTGTTGGAAAGTTGTTGTTGTATAAAATATTTTTGATTTTGACTTTATTTTTCGGATGAAATTCATCGTCACTTATAGAAAGGCATCTATGAATAAGATTTTTCGCCGTATTAATAATAATTCTTCTTGGATGTTTCGATAGGAAGTTGATTATTCGCCCAGAAGCAGTGGGTTTTTGATACCAATCTGTTTTAATATTTCCGTTATGTCGTATTACCATAGTGTCCAAATATGGAAGTTGGTTGTTTTTCTCCGTTTCAATAGTAAATTGAATATCTTTGTGGTATTTATTGAGACCTTTCAAGGTTTCATCAATTGCACTTTCCTTCACAATAGCAAATAGGTCGTCAACATACTTTGTTAAGAACGTCGGTTTTACAGTTAAGTTGTTTATGCAGGAATCTAATAATCTTTCCATCACAATGTCTGCAACAACAGGTGAAGCCGGGGATCCCATTGGGAGACCTCGTTTTTGTTTGTATATTTTATTTTCAAATTTAAAATATCGATTATCTTTGATGCAAAAACTAACAATACTTAAAAATGTACTTTTTGTAATGGTTGTGTGTTCTTTTAATTCTTCCCATCTGCTTTCAATAATACTTATAGCTAGGTCAACTGGAATACTTGGAAATAGAGAAACCACGTCAAAAGATACTAATTTTTCGTCATTCTTAATTGTCAAGTTTTTCAGCTTATTTTTAAATTGCACAGCGTCTCTAATGTTGTATTTGGAATTTTCGGTTAACTTACTTAGTATCTTCACAATGTATTTGGACAACTCACTGGATGGTGATTGTATGTTGGAGCAAATAGGCCTTAAGGGATATCCATCTTTGTGGATTTTCGGGAGTCCGTATATTCTTGGAGCGTAAGCCACGTCAGTTTTTAATCTTTTATTTTCAAATACTGTTATATGCCCATTCTTATAAAGTTCTTCTACCAACTCATTATTTTTCTTCTGCAATGACGCTGTTGGGTCTTTGTTCACTCTTTGGTAAGTCATCATATCTCCAATTATATTAAGCATTCTATTCCTGTATTCCAAATTAAAAACTAGAATATCAGCTCACAAATCCGACATTAAATTAAGACTACAAAACAACAAACCCAAAACAGCACTAGTAAGCCACTGTGCCAACACAACACACAATCCAGATTTTGAGAGAGTGAGAGTGTTGGGGAGCGAAACTCACCACACTAAACGTTACACGATGGAGATGCTCCACATACTCAATGTGCCAACAACAAAGCGCATGAATTTTAAGACCGACATCGACAATAGCGCTTTAAGCTACAGAGGAATAATCAACAAAACAAAGAATATACAGAGATCGCAATATCAAAGAAACCAACAGTGCAATACTTACAGCCGATGACGATAGTAGTGATGCTACTCTAGTTTTAAGTGAATATTTTTTGTTAGTTTTTTTACGTATTTATGCGAAACTGGTACGTTGTTTGTTTTTTGGTTTTTACTTATACCTCTGTGATAATATATTATTGTGTATCAAAATGTTTATTATAGATAATCCTGATGATGCAATTCAATGTAATTGCGAAATATCGATAAAATAAAAATATTTTATCAAATCTAGACCTCGAGCTTGATCAATTTATTTCATTTCAAACAATTATAAAGGTCGAATAAAAAAACCAAAATTGATAATTCACGGGAAGCACGCCGGATAACAACAACATTGAAAATGATCTACAATAAACTAAAACAAAAAAACAGATACACAAAATATAACATCAATAAGAGCAGAAATTTGGAAAGAAAAAGGATAAAATTATGTTCAACCATTACATTTCTAATTAAATGTCGCAATTCTGGCATTATACCAGAGTTTATTAAAAACTCTACCAAAAACATTCACCAGTTGTTGGATGGAGAAGAGAAAATCAAAATAATGACAAATAATAAATTGACGTCGCACATTGAGAATTTTCAACAAAAAATATTAAACACAATCATAGAACACAAACACAACCTATTAAAAGAGAACAATAAACAGTGTGAGTTGATAAAATCACAGATTGAGAGAACACTTACAGAAAGTGAACTTTGCACCCTTCAAAAAGCAGAACAGGTTAAATTGGAGTCTGACAAACAAAAACAAAAAGAAATACATATATCCAAATTTGAAAAACTCAAAACAATACAAAGAGAACAATTCAACATACACATAAATGAGAATTGGTTTGTTAACAAAACTAACATACATTTCCCAGATGAAGTAAAATGGTTATTATCCCTGGGTCCTAAATTTGCGTTACCAATAACCAAAGAAAGATTTCCTTTATTCAAATATATTGTAGATGGAGAAGATATTATACATAGTAACGAAGAGAAAGAAGAACAAGAAGACGCAAGAATAAAATTTACCACAATGGTTGATAATCACATAAACAAAATGAAAAATAGTGGAAGAGATAAGTTCATTCTACGTACAGTGGAACAAACAAAAAGTTTTTTAAAAAGAAATAAAAACATAGTAATTCTCAGCGCGGATAAAGGTAACGCAACTGTCGCAATGGACCAAATCGAATACAGGAATAGAATGCTTAATATAATTGGAGATATGATGACTTACCAAAGAGTGAACAAAGACCCAACAGCGTCATTGCAGAAGAAAAATAATGAGTTGGTAGAAGAACTTTATAAGAATGGGCATATAACAGTATTTGAAAATAAAAGATTAAAAACTGACGTGGCTTACGCTCCAAGAATATACGGACTCCCGAAAATCCACAAAGATGGATATCCCTTAAGGCCTATTTGCTCCAACATACAATCACCATCCAGTGAGTTGTCCAAATACATTGTGAAGATACTAAGTAAGTTAACCGAAAATTCCAAATACAACATTAGAGACGCTGTGCAATTTAAAAATAAACTGAAAAACTTGACAATTAAGAATGACGAAAAATTAGTATCTTTTGACGTGGTTTCTCTATTTCCAAGTATTCCAGTTGACCTAGCTATAAGTATTATTGAAAGCAGATGGGAAGAATTAAAAGAACACACAACCATTACAAAAAGTACATTTTTAAGTATTGTTAGTTTTTGCATCAAAGATAATCGATATTTTAAATTTGAAAATAAAATATACAAACAAAAACGAGGTCTCCCAATGGGATCCCCGGCTTCACCTGTTGTTGCAGACATTGTGATGGAAAGATTATTAGATTCCTGCATAAACAACTTAACTGTAAAACCGACGTTCTTAACAAAGTATGTTGACGACCTATTTGCTATTGTGAAGGAAAGTGCAATTGATGAAACCTTGAAAGGTCTCAATAAATACCACAAAGATATTCAATTTACTATTGAAACGGAGAAAAACAACCAACTTCCATATTTGGACACTATGGTAATACGACATAACGGAAATATTAAAACAGATTGGTATCAAAAACCCACTGCTTCTGGGCGAATAATCAACTTCCTATCGAAACATCCAAGAAGAATTATTATTAATACGGCGAAAAATCTTATTCATAGATGCCTTTCTATAAGTGACGATGAATTTCATCCGAAAAATAAAGTCAAAATCAAAAATATTTTATACAACAACAACTTTCCAACAAACTTGATAAAAAGCCTCATCAAAAACTACAACACAAATTTGAAAAAAGATGAAAATAATGCAAGCAATATGGAAAACAAAATATACAAATCTGTGATATATGTACCTGATATATCAGAGAGGTTTGCACAATCGAATATATACAACAAAAACAAAGTTTCTATAGCCCATAAGTGTAATTATACACTCAACAACTTATTTACGAACACAAAAACAAAAATAGAGAGAACGGAAAAAAGTAATGTTATTTACCAAATTCCATGTGGTGGCAATGACAACTCAATCTGTGATCAATTATATGTCGGAACAACGAAAAACAAATTAAAAACTAGAATATCAGCTCACAAATCCGACATTAAATTAAGACTACAAAACAACAAACCCAAAACAGCACTAGTAAGCCACTGTGCCAACACAACACACAATCCAGATTTTGAGAGAGTGAGAGTGTTGGGGAGCGAAACTCACCACACTAAACGTTACACGATGGAGATGCTCCACATACTCAATGTGCCAACAACAAAGCGCATGAATTTTAAGACCGACATCGACAATAGCGCTTTAAGCTACAGAGGAATAATCAACAAAACAAAGAATATACAGAGATCGCAATATCAAAGAAACCAACAGTGCAATACTTACAGCCGATGACGATAGTAGTGATGCTACTCTAGTTTTAAGTGAATATTTTTTGTTAGTTTTTTTTTTACGTATTTATGCGAAACTGGTACGTTGTTTGTTTTTTGGTTTTTACTTATACCTCTGTGATAATATATTATTGTGTATCAAAATGTTTATTATAGATAATCCTGATGATGCAATTCAATGTAATTGCGAAATATCGATAAAATAAAAATATTTTATCAAATCTAGACCTCGAGCTTGATCAATTTATTTCATTTCAAACAATTATAAAGGTCGAATAAAAAAACCAAAATTGAATATTTTTTCTAGGGCCATCCGACCACTAAACGTGGATTTTTAAAGAATATTTTTTCTAGGGCCATCCGACCACTGAACGTGGATTTTTAAAAAATATTTTCTCTAGTATCATCCGACCACTAAAGGTGGATTTTTAAAGAATATTTTTTCTAGGGCCATCCGACCACTAAACGTGGATTTTTGAAGAATATTTTTTCTAGGGCCATCCGACCACTAAACGTGGATTTTTTAAGAATATTTTTTTCTAGGGCCATCCGACCACTAAACGTGTATTTTTAAAAAATATTTTTTCTAGGGCCATCCCACCACTAAACGTGTATTTTTAAAGAATATTTTTTCTAGGGCCATCCGACCACTAAACGTGGATTTTTAAAGAATATTTTTCTATGGCCATCTGACCACTAAACGTGGATTTTTAAAGAATATTTTTTCTAGGGCCATCCGACCACTAAACGTGGATTTTTAAAGAATATTTTTTCTAGGGCCATCCGACCACTAAACGTGGATTTTTAAAGAATATTTTTTCTGGGGCCATCCAACCACTAAACGTGGATTTTTAAAGAATATTTTTTCTAGGGCCATCCGACCACTAAACGTGGATTTTTAAAGAATATTTTTTCTAGGGCCATCCGACCACTAAACGTGGATTTTTAAAGAATATTTTTTCTAGGGCCATCCGACCACTAAACGTGGATTTTTAAAGAATATTTTTTCTAGGGCCATCCAACCACTAAACGTGGATTTTTAAAGAATATTTTTTCTAGGGCCATCCGACCACTAAACGTGGATTTTTAAAGAATATTTTTTCTAGGGCCATCCGACCACTAAACGTGGATTTTTAAAGAATATTTTTTCTAGGGCCATCCCACCACTAAACGTGTATTTTTAAAGAATATTTTTTCTAGGGCCATCCGACCACTACACTTGGATTTTTAAAGAATATTTTCTTTAGGGCCATCCGACCACTAAACGTGGATTTTTAAAGAATATTTTCTTTAGGGCCATCCGACCACTAAACATGGATTTTTAAAGAATATTTTTTTCTAGGGCCATCCGACCACTAAACGTGGATTTTTAAAGAATATTTTTTTCTAGGGCCATCCGACCACTAAACGTGTATTTTTAAAAAATATTTTTTCTAGGGCCATCCCACCACTAAACGTGTATTTTTAAAGAATATTTTTTCTAGGGCCATCCGACCACTAAACTTGGATTTTTAAAGAATATTTTTTCTAGGGCCATCCGACCACTAAACGTGGATTTTTAAAGAATATTTTTTTTAGGGCCATCCGACCACTAAACGTGGATTTTTAAAGAATACTTTTTCTAGGGCCATCCGACCACTAAACGTGGATTTTTAAAGAATATTTTTTCTAGGGCCATCCGACCACTAAACGTGGATTTTAAAGAATATTTTTTCTAGGGCCATCACACCACTAAAGGTGGATTTTTAAAGAATATTTTTTCTAGGGCCATCCGACCACTAAACTTGGATTTTTAAAGAATATTTTTTCTAGGGCCATCCGACCACTAAACGTGGATTTTTAAAAAATATTTTTTCTAGGGTGCCACCGTGGTGCAATGGTATGCACGCCCGCCTTGCACGCTGAAGGTCAGTGGTTCGATTCCCCGGCCAAGCAACATCAAACATTTTTCAACGGTGGCAAAATACCCCTCAGTAATGTTGGCGACATTTCCTGAGTATTTCAGCCTTGAAAAACTTCTCTACAAGTGGTGTCTTAAGACACGCCGTTCGGACTCGTCGATAAACAGTAGGTCCCATATCATTGAGCTAATATGAATCGGGGTGCACTCATTGATATGAGAGGAGTCTCCCTTGTCCCGTATGGGATGTTGTGGAACAATGTTTTTGTTTTTTTTGTTATTTTTTCTAGGGCCATCCGTCCACTAAACGTGGATTTTTAAAGAATATTTTTTCTAGGGCCATCCGTCCACTAAACGTGGATTTTTAAAGAATATTTTTTCTAGGGCCATCCGACCACTAAACGTGGATTTTTAAAGAATATTTTTTCTAGGGCCATCCGACCACTAAACGTGGATTTTTAAAGAATATTTTTTCTATGGCCATCCGACCACTAAACGTGGATTTTTAAAGAATATTTTTTCTAGGGCAATCCGACCACCAAACGTGTATTTTTAAAAAATATTTTTTCTAGGGCCATCCCACAACTAAACGTGTATTTTTAAAGAATATTTTTTCTAGGGCCATCCGACCACTAAACTTGGATTTTTAAAGAATATTTTTTCTAGGGCCATCCGACCACTAAACGTGGATTTTTAAAGAATATTTTTTCTAGGGCCATCCGACCACTAAACGTGGATTTTTAAAGAATATTTTTTCTAGGGCCATCCGACCACTAAACGTGGATTTTTACAGAATATTTTCTCTAGGGCCATCCGACCACTAAGCGTGGATTTTTAAAAAATATTTTTTCTAGGGCCATCCGACCACTAAACGTGGATTTTTAAAAAATATTTTTTCTAGGGCCATCCGACCACTAAACGTGGATTTTTAAAGAATATTTTTTCTAGGGCCATTCGTCCACTAAACGTGGATTTTTAAAGAATATTTTTTCTAGGGCCATCCGACCACTAAACGTGGATTTTTAAAGAATATTTTTTCTAGGGCCATCCGACCACTAAACGTGGATTTTTAAAGAATATTTTTTCTAGGGCCATCCGACCACTAAACGTGGATTTTTAAAGAATATTTTTTCTAGGGCCATCCGACCACTAAATGTGGATTTTTAAAGAATATTTTTCTAGGGCCATCCACCACTAAACGTGGATTTTTAAAGAATATTTTTTCTAGGGCCATCCGACCACTAAACCAGGATTTTAAAGAACATTTTTTTTCAAGGGCCATCCGTCGACTATAAGTTAATTTTTAAGAATATTTTTACTACGGCCATCATAAAGGAGACTATTTTTAAAGAATATTTTTTTCTGGAGCTATCCAAACACTAACCGTGGATTTTTAAAGAATATTTTTTCTAGGGCCACCGCGCCACTAAAAATTGGCTTTTAAAGGAATATTTTTTAGGGCAATCAGATCACTAAAAGTGGGCTTATGAAAGAATATTTTGTTAGGACCATCTGGTCAGTAAAGGTGGGCTTTTCAAAAAATATTTTTCTAGGGCCATCCGTCCACTAAACATGGATTTTTAAAGAATGTTTTTTGGTGCAAGTGTTAAAGTGTGAGATCGTGGGGGGTCTTCCTTAGGTCTCAATTTAAAATAATATTAATATTGGCAAAAAGTCTCAATGGGATTTACTTTCGCCTCATGGCATCGGACAAAAATACAAAAAAAGGTTTAGGATTCAAATTCACCTTCGAACAATTAATAGAACAACATTTACATATACAAAATAGCATTTAATAAATTTAAGGTAGATTTAAAAAAACTTCGATTTAATTCAAATATAAAAAATATTATTTTACAATTATTTTACAAGTGTCCATTTCCATTAAAATTGGGTACCAATAACGTCTGCTGTGCTGCTTATTTACCTGATAAAAAGTTTTGAAACATAATTAAAATTGTATATTTTATATTGTGGGTAATTTATAATAACTTATGGTGGTATGTCACCATGGAAGAATGGGTTCGGGTTGAGGTTCAGGATCGGGTTTAGCTTGAGCAGAGCCAATAGCCAAAATCAAAGTGGCGGCCAGAATTACAAAGTTATAGAATTTCATTTTGTTTTTTTATAATACACTCGGTAGTAGTTAGTGAATTAATGATCTTGACAAAATTTTGTTCTGAATTTATAGCAAATTAAAACTTTTGAAAATAGTTGAAAATTCTAGACTTTCTACAAATAATAACTGTAAATGTGCAGTTAGTTGCATTGTTTCAATTTTCAATAAACAATGAAACAAAACATATTTACAGCCTGTTCATGTATGTCGATACGAAAATGAATGCGCAAGAAAAACTACCAAATTTGAGTGTGTTTTTCAAAATTTGTTTTTTGTTTTGAAGTAAAAGCAAAGGCAATAATATTTCAAAAACTAAAGTTTGGGTGTGTTTCATGCGCACACATTTTCGTTTCGAAATACATAAACTGGGGGTATATATTTACCCCCAGTTTATGTATTTCGAAACGAAAATGTGTGCGCATGAAACACACCCAAACCTAAGTTTTAAAAATATTATTTCCTTTACTTTTGCTTCAAAACAAAAAACAAATTTGAAAAGCATACTCAAATTTGGTAGTTTTTCTTGCGTATTCATTTTCTTATCGACATACATAAACAGGCCCTTAAATCCAAATATAATTTGATTGCTCAACTGGTTTTCTTTAACAGCCTGTTCATGTATGTCGATAAGAAAATGAATGCGCAAGAAAAACTACCAAATTTGAGTGTGTTTTTCAAATTTGTTTTTTGTTTTGAAGTAAAAGCAAAGGCAATAGTATTTCAAAAACTAAAGTTTGGGTGTGTTTCATGCGCACACATTTTCGTTTCGAAATACATAAACTGGGGGTAAATTTTCAATTGGTTCAATTTTGAAAAAAATAGTATATACATACATATTTTTGTGACATATTGGGTTTTTTCATTGTTATTATAATTCGTCAAGTGCCGGGGAATTTTGGTACTACGTTATGACACGATAAACAAATATTAGGTCATAATATTTAAAGATGTGGGTCTGTTCTTGAAAACAAACACTTTTGTTATTATAGGAAACAGCTTGTCTTGTCAAATTTCTTAGGGGTTTGTTTTGGAATTGTTGGATAGGGCTATGAGAGTCTGTGTATATACAACTATATAGCTTATACCGATACTTTTTACCCTTGGCTAGCTACTGATTTTTCCTCAGTTACAATTTTTAAGTAAAATTCAGACTTCGGTTGACTAGAATTCCACAAAGTCTGAGGAGATATGTCACAGGAAGATAGCGGAGAGGTTTAAGATATATTTTTATTTTATGAATGTCTCCAAATATATTTCAGGTGTTTTAAGCCATATAATGCTAGACTTTTTTTTATAAAAAAACATAGTTTTTTCTTTCAAAATTGCGTTTACTATTTCAAAAACAATTAATTTGTTAGTGGAGACAAATTGACATTGTTCGCCAAGGCGCACAATGGTTCAGGAATCGATTTTCCTGGCCAAAAATCAAAATTTTGTTTTGTCAAAGATATTTAACTTCTATATGGGATTCGATAGTAAACATATTGAAACTAAGGAAACCAAAAAATTAGTCCCAAATATTGGAAGGTGTGGGCGTGGCGTGCCCCTAAAGACGAGCATTTTCCCCATTTTTGGGAAATACGTAATTTTTGCAAATTTCTGGAGAAAGACGAAGCTATTTCTCTGAAACTATAACAGTTATTGTGTTCATTGTTTTTTTTAAGGTAGGAAGGATTGTGACCTTTAAAACTCGTTTTAGTAAATTACCGTAGCGTTCACACAACATGATCCAAATTCCAAATTTAGTGGACTAGAACTTTTGTGGAACAACATGGAACAAAGTTCTGTTTTCACAGAAAGATGCCCGAAAGTCTCCTCTTCCAGCCTATATATACTTTTGTACCCGTCCCGTTCCGTCCGTTGAATTTTTTAATTTTTGAAAAAATTTAAATTTTTTTTGGAAATTTTTTTTTACAAATTTTTGAAAAAAAAATTTTTCGAAATTTTTTCGAATTTTTCTTTTTAGTTTTTTTTGGTAATTATTTTGTTTATTTGTTGGTGTTTGACCATCTTTAATACATAGGAAGAAGATATAAAAACCACAAAAACACTCATATTTTGATGAAAAATAGTTAAAAAACCCAAAAGTTTAACTTTGACCTTGAATATCTCTGTAACTACCGGAACGAACTTTACCGCTGAAAGCTGATTGTGTTATCTGTCTAACAAAAAAAGAATTATGAATATATCTCTATCCGTTAAAAAGCTACAGAATTTTGACCAGGAAAAATCGATTCTGAACCACTGTGAGGCGTACAGAAGCAAAGCCGCATGAAATAACACCCCAAACGGAAATGAAAATGGACCCCAATTTTTGGGGTGATTTTTCAATTTGAAAAATGGCCCCAATACAAAAAGGTCCCAAACTAGGAAATTTGGAACCAAAATATTACATATTACATTTATGCCCCAAAATGTCATTGGGACCAAAATGCATTTTTGAAATTGGGGTGCATTTGGCAAATGCAATATCACCCTAACACCGAAAATGCAATTAGGCCCCAAACTAACCATTTACGCGCGATTTTTTCAAAAATATTTTCACAATTTTAGAAAATACAAAGCTTTTCTAACAAATTGCAAATACTTGTATAAAACCGAAAAAATCGCGCTATTTTTTCAAAAATATTTTCACAATTTTAAAAAAAAAAGCTTTTCTAACAAATTGCAAATGCTTGTATAAAACCAAAAAGAGCCGCAGCCGAAATATTTTTGAAAAAATCGCGCAATTTTTACAAAAATATATTTTTACTACTGAAAAAATACAGAGCTTTTTTAAAAAATACCTAAAAAATTTCCGATTTAAATTTTTTTAAATTAAATAATTAATATACTCGTATATACGACTGTGTCTTCGTCGAATACCGTAGTCTGGTAAAATTTCTCCGAACTGCTACTGACAAATTCAGATATAATTTAATTTTTAAGTAATATTATGAAATCTAGAAGATTTTGTGGAGACTTGTTTGGCACTTAAGCCTTCCCAAATGAACAATTCCGTTTATATTCTAACCTCTTCTCTAAAATTTATAACAGTTCTTTGATAAAAAAAAAAATAATGAAAAATTTGGAAAAGCAATAAAAAATCTGTGAAATTAAGAACAAAATCGTTGGACGTTATGTCCTCGTTTTTGTAGTTATGTTGGCTTTGCTTCACGGACAAAACTCCTAACGAATTTTGGGAGTTATGTCCGTGGCTGTTTCGTTCGGGCACCGTTTTCTATTGTTTGTTCTTAATAAAATTTATGAAATTACACCCTATTTTTCTTCGTTTTTTATACCCTCCACCATAGTATGGAGGGTATATTAAGTTTGTTTTTCCGTTTGTAACGCATTGAAATACTCATTTGCGACCCTATAAAGTATATATATTCTTGATCAGGGTAAAATTCTAAGTCGATCTGAGCACGTCCGTCCGTCCGTCCGTCTGTGGTAATCACTCTAGCATCCACAAAAATAGAGATAGGACGCTGAAATTTTGGGAAAATGCGTCTTTTGTTTGCAGGCAGTTCAAGTCAAGTTCGATGATGGGCTATATCGGTCCACGTTTTGGTATAGCCCCCATATAACGGTACCCCCCGATTTACGGTATTTTGACGTTTTTAGCTACATTTTCAGACCGATTTGGCTATAATTTGACATTTAGGGTTCTTAAGTGTCAACAAACATATATAACAAAACTTGTGCACATAGGTCCACGTTTTGGTATAGCCCCCATATAACGGTACCCCCCGATTTGCGGTATTTTGACGTTTTTAGCTACATTTTTAGACCGATTTAGTTATAATTTGAAATTTAGGGTTCTTAAGTATCAATAAACTTATATAACAAAAGTTGTGGACATAGGTCCACGTTTTGGTATAGCCCCCATATAACGGTACCCCCCGATATACGGTATTTTGACGTTTTTAGCTACATTATCAGACCGATGTAGCTATAATTTGACGTTTAAGGTTCTTAAGTGTTAATAAACTTATAAATTAAAGTTGTGGACATAGGTCTACATAGGTCCCCCATATAACGGTACCCCCGATTTGCGGTATTTTGACGTTTTTAGCTACATTTTCAGACCGATGTAGCTATAATTTGACATTTGGGGTTCTTAAAAGTCAATAAACTTATATAACAAAAGTTGTGGACATAGGTCCACGTATTGGTATAGCCCCCATATAACGGTACCCCCCGATTTACGGTATATTGACGGGTTTAGCTACATTTTCAGACCGATTTAGCTATAATTTGACATTTGAAGTTCTTAAATGTCAATAAACTTATGTGACAAAACTTGTGGACATAGGTCCACGTTTTGGTATAGCCCCCATATAACGGTACCCCCCGATTTACGGTATTTTGACGTTTTTCGCTACATTTTCAGACCGATATAGCTATAATTTGACATTTAGGGTTCTTAAGTGTAACTAAACTTATATAACAAAAGTTGTGGACCTAGGTCCAAGTTTTGCTATAGCCCCCATATAACGGTACCCCCGATTTACGGCATTTTGACGTTTTTATCTACATTTTCAGACCGATTTAGCTATCAATTGACATTTAGGGTTCTTAAATGTCAATAAACTTATATAACTAGTGGACATAGGTCCATGTTTTGGAATAGCCCCCATATAACGTTACCGCCCGATTTCAGGTATTTTTAGAATTTTACCAACAAGTTTTAACCGAATTATCTGTAATTTGAACATTTGACATTTGAAATTCTTAGTGGTCACCACACCTCTCCACCAAAAATTGTCAAGAAAGCCCCCACATAACGGTACCTCCCGATTTTCAGTAATTTGATGATTTTAGCTACAATATTAAACCGAACTAGCAGTAATTTGACATTTGAAGTTCTTAGTGGTCACAACACCTCTCCATCAAAAATTGTCAACATAGGTCCATGTTCGGATATAGCTCCCATGTAACGGTACCTCCCAATTTTCAGTAATTTGGCAATTTTAGCTACAATTTTTAACAGAACTAACTGTAATTTGACATTTGAAGGTTGTAGTGGTCACCACACATCTGCATCAACAATTTTCAACATAGCCCCAATATAACGATACATCCCTATTTTCGGTACTTTGAGGATTTTACTTAAAATGTTTAACCGAACGTAGGTCCATGTTTTTGTATAGCCCCAAAACAAACCTCCCGATTTGCCGTACCTTAGCTTTATTTTTTGGACGAACTTTCTGTAATTTGAAATTTAATAGTCAACAAAAATTCTGCAACAAAAATTTTTCATTTAAGTTCATATTTTCGTATAGCCCAGATACCTCCGAACTAGCTGTTAATGACATTTGAAGTTCCCACGTTATGTACCGATTTTCGATATTTTGAGGATTCTACCTAAATTTTTTAACCGAATTAGGAGTTATTTGACATTAAAGGCTCCCATCAAAAACTGTCAACATAGGCCCATGTTTTATTATAACCCCTATATAACAGTACCTCCCAATTTCTAGCCCACCAAAAATTGTCAACAGTTAGATATAGGCACCATAAAAAAGGGCCTCCCGAATGAAGCATTTTACAGGAATGAATATTTTATGGTGGAAAGTATGAAAAGTTCGGCCCGGCCGAACTTAATGCTTTTTTACTTGTTTCATTTACTAGCGTATGTGGATGCTTAAGGATCTATGCTCTGAATTGTTTTTTAGAATATTTTCTATTCAATGAAGACAAGTTTTAAAGTAAACCAAACTCGGTTGGCAATAATTACCTAACATCATTTAAATATCCCAAATGGGGTGCCCCCCTCATATTGGGGCTATAGCAAAACGAGGAAATACGTTGCTAATATTTCGCAAAATGGTTTTCTACCTACGGAGAACATAAAATACCAAAATGCAAACAAATAGATTGGTAAATGTGCTTGGAATCTTAAAAATATGTTATATTGGCCGGTACCGCTCAATGGGGGCTATATCAATATGCGAACAGATATTGACAATATTTTGTAAATATGTAAATTTGCAGCAAAAACGGTTGAAAAATGAACCTAATACGTAAAAACGGCCACCACCGATATGTGGGGGCTAAAGGAAACCGCAGGTCTATGTGGCCAATATTTATCCACATACGACCCTCAACTACACGAAACATTTTTGGAAAATTTTAGTAACCTACGTTCTTCACATTAAAAGTTATGAGTAAAGTTCCACTAAAGTGCCCATATTTTGCACTGTGCAACGTGTTGTTTTCAGGGCCAAATCCATACTTCTCTAGAAATTGGTCCAAAAGTTTTAAAAAAGCCCTACTACCACCATGTGTAGTCACTGGTGCGCACGACAACTTTCCATATTGAAGATGGTACTAATCGGTCCACTCCTTCCGGTACCTTCCCCACTAAAGTTCAAAAATATTCACTAAAATGGAAAACTGCGAGGTCGACGATCTTCGTCGCCAGAACATTCTGTTGAAGCGTTTAAGAACCATGTTTTGGAGGTGTGTCAATCGGAGTGGAAAAAGTGCTTCGACGATTGGTTTGAGCGCTTGCAAAAGTGTCTAGATCATACTGGATATACATATGTATGTACTTTGGAAAATAACCAACTTTAAATGGAAGGTGCTTACACCTGGGAAGTTTTTGGGGATTCTGAAACTACAATGTTCATAGTTAAAAAAAAAAATAAAAAAAAAATGATTTTGTTTGGAAACAGCAAGCCCTATCGAAATGGGAAAATGTTTTAGCTGTGAAAATTCTCCACAAGATTGACCTATATGATATTTTCGTAGGATTTACCATTTTTGAGATATAGAAGTTCAAGTTGTGACGATGCACTGACTGTATCACCTCCTTATAAAACAAAGTCATGTACGGTGCGCCTTAACTAACTTTAAATGAAATGAGGAAAGTTTTCTCGGATTCTAAAATATGAAGATCTTGGTATGAATTTGCCAACTAAGATATCAATTAAGATAAAATCTCAAAAGTTTTGCGCTGATGGTACCTAAAGGAATGGACCAACATAGTCCATTTTGGAAGTGTGTCTTATTTTGGGAGTTATTACTCTCGATAGGACCATTATATCAAGAAACATGGACTATGTCAAGAAAAACATCATATCGCTGTAAACAGAGCTACTAGGAGTAGCTTCGCTAAAAATTTCCAAAATATTCTCGCACACACCCATTTGTGTGGGTGGTATCCTAAGGAATCGGCCGATAGGGTCCACTTCTGGACATTAACTAAGTATGGACAAAATATTTTGAGATCCAAAGTTTGGACGAAGTCTGTTGCTCCGTTTATTAGATATTGCCCTTACCATTTGGCGAATATTATCGAACTTTTGTGGGGGAGGTACCGGAAGGAGTGGACCTATAAGCACAATCTTCAAATTTCATCTAATATTCGAATAAATATTATGATATGCAAAGTGTGGACCAACGCAGTATTCGGTGGGGGAGTTGTCGTGCGCAACTGCCCCACTACACATGCTGGCCCTAGGGAGTTTTTACAGATTTCGGGTCATTTGCTCAAGAATTATGGACTTGCCACTGTAACGACGAATAAATTTGATTTGGATTAAGGCGTAAAAGGGTTGAACTTTGGCGAAGTAAGTATCTGAAGGAATGGGACGACATATTCCATTTGGGAAGTGAATCTTATTCTGGGATTAGTTACCTTCGTATTATCGCGCCCACCAGCCATTTTAGTTAGTCGCCGTAGGATATAGAGATATTGAGCCATTATGGAAGCATGGAATTAGCAAAAAATCCTTACTAAATAACGAGGTTTTATAGTACTTTCTGGTAGTCGTAGCAACTTACAAAACCCCCTACTAACCAATTATTTTTACAAGGGCATGTCGCACTGATTTAGTAGTTATTCTATGACCACCAGAATAACTAGTTATTCTGTGGCCACTAGAGGTTTAAAAATAAGTTAAAAAATTATATTTTCAAACAGTTGAGGTGGAACTTGTTTTCAATTTCAACACACTTCATATTTTTATTTTATTTTATTTCGCTTTCAGCTGGATTTGATCATGTGAACTTCTGATTTGTAGCCGAACACACTATGCCACGCGTACGAACATTAAGGGTTGTTTAAACGCTTACATGTGCACAATCATCAGTTTTTTTTATTTTGTTAACAAAAAACTCGGTAATGGAAAGCAATAGTCGATTTTTCGACTTTTCGATTTTGGTCTAAAACTAAAAATGCGATTTTTCGATCTTGCGATTATTTCAGTTGTCTTAAAACTCGACTTTCGACTTTTTCGTAACCGCAGAAAATCGATTATAATCGACTATTCGTCGATTTTCGAGTTTTCTTTTGAAACTGTAAAACCGCCAAAAGTGTAAAACCGCTGAGTCCACAATCTATGGGCAAACTCGAAAATCGATCACAAGATAATCGATTATGCGGTTTTCTCTCCAGACAAAAGTCGACTACGATTTTTAGATTTTTGACAGCAAAAAGTCGATTAATCGATTAACAGAAAGTCGACTTACCTATCCCTAGTGCCGACGGTGAGCGTTGAACATACAACCATCGGTAGTAGTAAGGTAAGTTGTTATTTTTATCCGAATTTTTGCTGGGTAAGAGTTATCAAAGAAAGCAAACAAAGAATTGCTGTTATGCTGCCTTCGTTGTAAATCTACGACACATAACAGTCGCGAAGGTTTGTCTTGTTTTGAAAACACGGTTGTTCGCGTTATATGGGAGTGCCAAAGAAAAACTTCTCAAAGAGATTGTTTTTTTGACACTCTCATATTTCGAGCCGTCGATTATTGTTTGGGTTTTTTTTTTGAGAATTTTTTGAAAAATAACTTTGGCGGATGGGAATCTGTGACGAATTTAGAAACTATTGTCTTACCTGTCATACCCCTTGGCGAACGGCGTACAGAAATAAGGCTCCATGAAACCATAAAATATTCATTCCTGTCCCCAACTTTAAGTGAGTACGTTAAAATGTCAGATAATGTACATAAAATGCTTCATTCGGGAGGCCCTTTTTTATGGTGCCTATATCTAAATGTTGACAATTTTTGGTGGGCTAGAAATTGGGAGGTACTGTTATATAGGGGTTATAATAAAACATGGGCCTATGTTGACAGTTTTTGATGGGAGCCTTTAATGTGAAATAACTCCTAATTCGGTTAAAAAATTTAGGTAGAATCCTCAAAATATCGAAAATCGGTACATAACGTGGGAACTTCAAATGTCATTAACAGCTAGTTCGGAGGTATCTGGGCTATACGAAAATATGAACTTAAATGAAAAATTTTTGTTGCAGAATTTTTGTTGACTATTAAATTTCAAATTACAGAAAGTTCGTCCAAAAAATAAAGCTAAGGTACGGCAAATCGGGAGGTTTGTTTTGGGGCTATACAAAAACATGGACCTACGTTCGGTTAAACATTTTAAGTAAAATCCTCAAAGTACCGAAAATAGGGAAGTATCGTTATATTGGGGCTATGTTGAAAATTGTTGATGCAGATGTGTGGTGACCACTACAACCTTCAAATGTCAAATTACAGTTAGTTCTGTTAAAAATTTTAGCTAAAATTGCCAAATTACTGAAAATTGGGAGGTACCGTTACATGGGAGCTATATCCGAACATGGACCTATGTTGACAATTTTTGATGGAGAGGTGTTGTGACCACTAAGAACTTCAAATGTCAAATTACTGCTAGTTCGGTTTAATATTGTAGCTAAAATCATCAAATTACTGAAAATCGGGAGGTACCGTTATGTGGGGGCTTTCTTGACAATTTTTGGTGGAGAGGTGTGGTGACCACTAAGAATTTCAAATGTCAAATGTTCAAATTACAGATAATTCGGTTAAAACTTGTTGGTAAAATTCTAAAAATACCTGAAATCGGGCGGTAACGTTATATGGGGGCTATTCCAAAACATGGACCTATGTCCACTAGTTATATAAGTTTATTGACATTTAAGAACCCTAAATGTCAATTGATAGCTTAATCGGTCTGAAAATGTAGATAAAAACGTCAAAATGCCGTAAATCGGGGGTACCGTTATATGGGGGCTGTAGCAAAACGTGGACCTAGGTCCACAACTTTTGTTATATAAGTTTAGTTACACTTAAGAACCCTAAATGTCAAATTATAGCTATATCGGTCTGGAAATGTAGCGAAAAACGTCAAAATACCGTAAATCGGGGGTACCGTTATATGGGGGCTATACCAAAACGTGGACCTATGTCCACAAGTTTTGTCACATAAGTTTATTGACATTTAAGAACTTCAAATGTCAAATTATAGCTAAATCGGTCTGAAAATGTAGCTAAACCCGTCAAAATACCGTAAATCTAGGGGTACCGTTATATGGGGGCTATACCAATACGTGGACCTATGTCCACAACTTTTGTTATACAAGTTTATTGACTTTTAAGAGCCCTAAATGTCAAATTATAGCTAAATCGGTCTGAAAATGTAGCTAAACCCGTCAATATACCGTAAATCGGGGGGTACCGTTATATGGGGGCTATACCAATACGTGGACCTATGTCCACAACTTTTGTTATATAAGTTTATTGACTTTTAAGAACCCCAAATGTCAAATTATAGCTACATCGGTCTGAAAATGTAGCTAAAAACGTCAAAATACCGCAAATCGGGGGTACCGTTATATGGGGGACCTATGTAGACCTATGTCCACAACTTTAATTTATAAGTTTATTAACACTTAAGAACCCTAAACGTCAAATTATAGCTACATCGGTCTGATAATGTAGCTAAAAACGTCAAAATACCGTATATCGGGGGTACCGTTATATGGGGGCTATACCAAAACGTGGACCTATGTCCACAACTTTTGTTATATAAGTTTATTGATACTTAAGAACCCTAAATTTCAAATTATAACTAAATCAGTCTAAAAATGTAGCTAAAAACGTCAAAATACCGCAAATCGGGGGGTACCGTTATATGGGGGCTATACCAAAACGTGGATCTATGTCCACAAGTTTTGTTATATATGTTTGTTGACACTTAAGAACCCTAAATGTCAAATTATAGCCAAATCGGTCTGAAAATGTAGCTAAAAACGTCAAAATACCGTAAATCGGGGGGTACCGTTATATGGGGGCTATACCAAAACGTGGACCGATATAGCCCATCATCGAACTTGACCTGCCTGCAAACAAAAGACGCATTTTCCCAAAATTTCAGCGTCCTATCTCTATTTTTGTGGATGCTAGAGTGATTACCACAGACGGACGGACGGACGGACGTGCTCAGATCGACTTAGAATTTTACCCTGATCAAGAATATATATACTTTATAGGGTCGCAAATGAGTATTTCAATGCGTTACAAACGGAAAAACAAACTTAATATACCCTCCATACTATGGTGGAGGGTATAAAAAAAAATTTGAGATTTTTTTTATTTTTAGTATAGTGTCATTGATATAACATACATTTTACAAATTTAACGTTTTGACTGAGGATATGTTTATCTTATTACACGGTTCTGCAAATGAGTATATCACCTAAAAGCATCTAGTGCCATTATGCTTTGTTTTAGGTACTTAACGATGTCCTGAGAAAACTGCTCAAATTTGACAATTTTTTCTGTAAAATGTGAATGAAATTCTCAAGAATAGTCATAAAACTATTAAAAGCAACATTTCTTAGTATTGGTGAACCCATCTTGGGATACACGAAACCAACATTGACGCCTAATGCCGGTTCTTCTATCAAATTTTCAAAAATATAGATATATGAATATTCCAATGACTTTCTGAAAAAGTCGCATATCTCGCAAACCTGCGCTAATTTTTGGTTTATCTATAGAAAAATATCCTACATCTCAGAAAATGTGCGATTTATTCTGCAACTCACCACAATACATTAAAAACCTCCGAAACTTTAAAAAAAAATTAGTAGACTTTTAAAAAAGCACAAACTAAATTAGAAATTACAAATCTATAAACGCCAAATAATCAAAAAATTGTCGAGAATTATAACAGCAACAAAAACTATAGTCAACTAACGTGCAATTTGTTTGTATCTCTATATTACTTTAGCAAAGCTAGAAGCAATTTTTTAAGAAAATAAATATTGTAAAAGAAAAGTGCAACTTTTAAGTGCATTTCTAGTTGTTTCGCGGGGTAAATCGCAAAACGGAATATGAGGCATTAGTCATGAAATATTTAGCAATGAATTTCAACAAGAATCTCATTAGTTTTATGTACTTTATGTTGTTGCAAAAGAAAAAAAAAAACAAATAATAAATGCGATAAACGCGATTCGAGAGCAAGTCCTTAACTGCATTTTTCCGAAATTTTTTGTGTAAGGTACTGGAATGATTGGACCGATATAATTCATATTCAAACATAGATTAGGTCTGGTAGAAATATTACGATATGCGAAGTTTGGACCAACGCAATATCCAGTCCGACAGTTGTCGTGCGCACAAGCCGTAGGGGAAGGAAGTATGGACTTGCCTCTGAAAAATTGTGTGGAAATTTGAAACTGATCTATGTCTCGTACAAGCATTGCGATATGCAAAGTATGGGCCCATCGGGTATAGGCTCAGAGAGTTATCGTGCGTACCAATTTAACGAAACTTTTGTGGAGAAGAAGTGAACCGATATGGCACATCTTCGAACTTAAACAAAATTTGGACAAAATATTACTTAAGCCAAAGTCGGGGCCGAATCAGTTGCTCAGTTCGAGAGTTAGTTAGACCTTCAGCCAGAGAGACAGACGGACGGATGGCTATTGCTAAATCGACTCCAAATTGTCTGATACGGATTTCGTCCATATATTTTCTTAAATGGTCGTCGCGGAAGTGAAATATCGCGGTCATCCTAAATTATTCAAAAATGTACTATTTCAGATAGTATAGCAAATTTTAGTAAGCGTGACTATAAAACCGCTATAACACTGGCTTCTATGTGTGGGATAACGCGGTCAACGCCATATTTTGGAATACAGTAAAATCCCGATAACTTGAGATGTCACGATAAAGCAATTCCGAAAAATCGATTGGGAAATCTTATAAAATTTTGTATGTGAAGTTTTTAGGTCTGAGAATAGGTCGTAATCTATTTATTTAACCCGCTAAGTGTAGTGACCGGTGGTCCTCCTCACAATTTTTTAAGAAAACCGCGAAATTCAAGATACTTTTTAATATATTGTTTACAAATTGTTTGCAATGCTATGGTAATTACTGTCTTGACCCTGAATGGTCGTCGCGGAAGTGAAATATCGCGGTCATCCCAAAATTTTCAAAAATGTATTATTTCAATTAATTAGAACGTTCGTAAGCTGTTTTTATACGACTAAGAGTAGTGACCGGTGGTCCTCCCCTATAATGTTTTTAATAAAATCTGAAATCGCGGTCATCACAAAGTTTTCAAAAATGTATTATTTCAATTAATATACATAATTTTAGTAAGCGTGACACAAAAATGATATAAACACTAGCTTGAACAAGTGGTAGTGGCCGGAGGTAGTGACCGGAGGTTCTTCTTCAAAATTTTTAAAAAAAATGTGAAGTCCATGATATTTTTGAACGTATTGTTTACAGATTGTTTGCAATACTATTGTAACTACTGTCTTGACCCTGAATGGTCTTCGCGGAAGTGAAATATCATGGTCATCACAAAATGTTCAAACATTTATTATTTCAGATAATATACATAATTTTGTAAGTTTGCATAAAAAACGCTACAAACCCTGAACACTTAACAATAAGTGGGATAGCTCGATCAACTCCACATTTTGGAATACAGTGAAATCCCGATAACTTGAGATGTCACTAGACCGAAATTCCAGAAAAATGATTGGACATCAGACAAAGTTATTGATATACAAAACAATATCAGAATACCGCGATAGTGTCCGATTTTTGAAAATATTACAATTACGGATAAAATCTCAAAATGTGGGAAGTGAAACTTCATGAGCATTGATTTCAGTTTATAGTTTATAGAAGTAATTTTTTATGAATTATATAAATGGTGCCATACATATACCGAAGGAACATACATTTCGCTGAGGGGTATTTTACCATGCAATAGTGGTAAAATAGAGCGCGAAGAAAACAGGCGTTACGTTCGATCTGGCTGAATGAGGTTAAATCCATCCAAAATAGCGAAAATCAGTCGCCACCGTTCTATGGGACCTATGTATATCAAAACGAGGACGTATACTGAAAATTTTCTGCAAGACTGTTTACGACCCCCAACAGTGGCTATATCTCCGAACTATCGAAAATCGGGAGGTACTGTTTTTTGGGAGATATATCAAAACGTGAACCTATAGCTGTTGCATACCGAGCGCAATGAAAAAGGCGTGTCTTTCGGTCGACCCGAATATTTATGCTCTCATCTTTAAATTATATTAAAACCAGATTACAGCCATTTTGGTGTGATAATGATGTTAAATCCTAAAAAAATAGTGAAAATCAGCCGGTACCGTTCTATGGGAGCTATGTATATCAAAACGTGGACCTATACTGATAATTCTCTGCAGTAATATTTATGACCCCAACCGAGACCAACAAACCAATATATAACAATGTTAATTGACCTGCACCGACCATTATATGTGGGTCACAAAGCGCTTTAAACTGTCCATTTATGGTGAAGGGTATAATAAAAGAGATTTTATATCTTAATTTTGGGAGATACCATTACATGGAATTTATGTCAAAACATTGATTTATATTATGGAGTTTCTAGAGGGATGCCTAATTATGGCTGTATCAATACTGGACAGATAACTAAAGTTTACACAGAGAACCCAAACAACGGGCCAGCAACGCGGACCGGGTCAGCTAGTATATTTATATATTATTTCCCAGCAAAATTTGAAGGAAGGGGTTCTATGCGATGACGTGATTTTATGGCATATTTTGCATTGGTTCAAAGCAAGTCGTGAAAGATCCGATCTTTTCATTAGCATTTAAACCCATGCAAAGGAAGTCGTGGAAGATCCGATTTTTTCATCAGCATTTGAATCATTTGTACAGATCACTATAAACAAACAAGTCGATTTGTACATTTTTAAAATTGTTGTGCCACCGTGGTGCCACCGTGGTGCAATGGTATGCACGCCCGCCTTGCACGCAGAAGGTCGGCGGTTCGATTCCCCGGCCAAGCAACATCAAACATTTTTCAACGGTGGCAAAATACCCCTCAGTAATGTTGGCGACATTTCCTGAGTATTTCAGCCTTGAAAAACTTCTCCACAAGTGGTGTCTTAAGACACGCCGTTCGGACTCGGCGATAAACAGTAGGTCCCATATCATTGAGCTAAATATGAATCGGGGTGCACTCATTGATATGAGAGAAGTCTCCCTTGTCCCGTATGGGATGTTGTGGAACAATGTTGTGTTTGTTATGTTGTTTATAAAATTACAAATTAAATGTAGGTTCACGAACTAGAAATTCTTAAAGGAGTGCTGTTGGAGTCCCTGTCGCAATCTGAACTGGTGATGAGAAGATAATAGAAAAGCTTTTGTAAGATGAAACAAAATCAGTGGCTGAGAGTGGACGAAGTAAACTCTGTTGCGGTGCAGCGGCGGTGATTAAATTGAAATTTTGGGTGTAAACTTTATGCTGATAAATTAGTTCTAGTTATTTCATGAATTAATTTGAATTAATAAAGAATTTGCTTTCTCATGAAAATCATATTTAAATACAGAATTTTCCATTTTCCAAACAAGACATGAAAATGTCATGCCAAAGGGTTGGTGAAAATTACATGTCAAAGCATTGGTCAAAATGACATGCTTAGGATCCGACAATGAATGTCATCTTAAGATCCGAAAATGAATGTCATCTTATGTTGGTCACGCTCATATAAAATTCATGAGTGAAAATGCTAAAAACATGACATGCCAGATCACTTGCACCCATGATTCAATAGCATCCTTGGCATCGAACATTTTGCTGGGTTATATATATAATATTTTTTATTTTATTTATTTTTTTTTATTTTATAAAGGTAAAAGTAGAGTAAAAAGGGACGGGGTTTGTTAGATTTTCAACTTTATACTGGCACAACGGATTTCTATCATTTTTCTTTTCTTTTTTTTTTTGGAAAAGCCGAATATTATCTTTCAAACAAGCCATTAGCTTTTAAATTGATTAACAAATGGTGATGTTATAGTTGTTTAAGTGTAAAAAAATGTTTTTGCTTGGGCTCTACGATGCTTAGAAACAATGTAAGTATTTACTGCTACAAAAAAGCAAATTATCTAAGCTTTCATTATGAGAAAAAAATAATAAAATCTATAAAAATTTTTGTGTTTTTATTAATATTTTATTAATATCTTGTAAGACAATAATGCCAAATTTCTGATAACAGTGCAATATCGACGGTGCCTGATCATAAGTAATAGATACAAATTTCGCTGACATAACTTAAAAAATGCTGTTGGGACTCATGTTCTTCACAAACTCATACGTAATGTGTTGGCAATTAAGTACGCTATATGTTAAGTGATATAAGTACCAAAATATCGCGAAGAAGATTTTGAACGCGTATCCAGTTAGGATTTGATGCATGGGTTCATGGACCAAATCCCTGCCGAAAGTTGTTTAAACATATAATGTTCTAACAATTAATAGAAAAAAATGTATACTATAATTGCCCACAAAATAGCATTAAATAAAATTATTAATTTCAATTCCAACGAGAAATTAATTGAAAATTAATACTAAAAATGATCTTCGCCTAAAAAAGGCAACATTTTCAAATAAAAATTAAGTTACATTAAAAAAACATCGATTTATTTCAAATATAATAAATATTCTT